>NW_007097810.1:60445-141146 GCF_000164805.1 Carlito syrichta | reverse complement strand
TCACTCCTCACCTCGCTGGATCACTCCTTACCTCACAAAATCATTCCTTACCTCACAAGATCACTCTTATCTCACTAGATTACCCCTCACCTCACTAGATCACTCCTTGTCTCACTAGGTCACTCCTCGCCTCACAAGATCATGTGCTACTATAAATCACACTTTTCCATTCTGGAACTCCCTACTTAATCCTTCTCCTGATCCTCCTCCTACTTCTCCCATCACCCATCCTCAATCTTCTTCATGAGTTCCTCTTCCTCTCCCCACCTCTGACTTCCTAGTTTTTCTCTCTTTACTCTACCTAACCTACCCAAGACAATCTCATGCCAAGCCATGTCTGTCATTAACATCTATATAAAAATAACTCCCAGCCGGGCTCAGTGGCTCAGCCTGTAATCCCAGCACTTTGGGAGGCCGAGGTGAGTGGAATGCCTGAGCCCGTGTTCGAGATCCACCCAGGCAACTTGGTGAGACCTCATCTCTACAGTAAATCAAAAAAATTAGCTGGGCGTGGTAGCACGCACCTGTAGTTTCAGCTACTTGGAAGGCTGGGGCGAAAGGATCGCCGGAGCCCAGCAGGTTGAGGCTGCGGTGGCCGGGAGCGTGCCACTGCACTCCAGTCTGGGCGACAGAGTGAGACTTCAACTCAAAAAAAATAAAAAAAATAACTTCCAAGTCTACCCACCTCACCCTGGATATTACAACCAGCAACCTCCTAGACATGACCTCAGGGACATCCCAAAGCCCCTCAAATCTGTCATGTCTCCTCTGACGACCCATTATCTTCCTTTCACCATTTAATCTATTTGCTCCCTGGTGCTGCCCATTTTAGCTAGATACTACCCTCCATCCAACTCACCCATCAGGGCACCTCTATTGGCTGACAGTCTCCTTGGCCCTGTCATCCAAAAGGGAGAATCCTAATGATTTTTATCAACTGAAGATTTAGTAAGAGTATCCCCTGTCCATTTCCCCTGACACCACCTGAGAACAGGATTCTGCTTATTCCCCCTCCTTGACTTTTCACAGTTATTATCTAGGGGATAATAACCAAGAATTGAGCATGAAATACCAACCCCTCCACAGCTGAGCTGCCCCTAGGTTTCCCATGTGACACACCTCTCCCTGCCTCAACCTTGGCAATTATGACGAAGCCCAACAAAAAGCTTGTACTCCCTTAACATGCCGCACTGCTGTGTGGCACTGCCTCCTCAGACACACTCCTCACGTGCCCAGAACACCCTTCTTCAAGATTCAGCTCAAGCATCACCTTTTCCAGGACATCCTTTCACACTCCTCCAACCTGAAGAGCCGCCGCTCCTTGGTGCTACCACGGCATTTCACGTCCACCCCCGGCACACCTCACACTCTCTGAAATTCCATCTCTATCTATCAACCTTCCCCAGCAAGACACTGAACTCCCCAAGGCAGGGACTGCTCATAACAGGTGCTCAACTTGATCCCTTCGCACACCAAATGTTACTGATAAATGACTCCTGGCTTGTTTCCAGACTTGTAAGTACCCGGGCATCTCAGATGAGCCCCTTCTACCATGCACTATGTGATCGAGAGGCTCTGTAGTGATCGTGATATTTTATTGTTCAGAGCATAGCAGTGTTGATTGCTACAGTTTGGAATGATGGTCCCCACTGCAGTTAAGAGTTAACGGAATAGAGAACTTAAACTAAAATTAACCATATCTTGCTACTCTACACAGTCTAAGATCTGGCAAGACAAATCTCTTGGGCAGGCACACTGTTGACACAGCACAATGAAATGAAACTCAATCAAGGAGGAAAACCTGCAATACCTTGAACACAGGAAATTCTAAGATCTGCTGACTCATTCTGACTTAAAGCTGCAGTAACACTTGAGTAAAGAGCACCCAAACTGACTCTGCATTTTTTTCTGCAGAGTTCACAGAATTTGGCATAAAGAAACTTCATAGTTGTTCTTTGTAGGCCTCTGCGATTTCTCAGATATTAGCTGCAATCACCTACATGATGGTGTTTGATAGCATTAAGTGGTATTTTTCTTGCAAAGATGCAGTCCTGATCAAAATGCTGAAGGGAGCTTAAAATACTGACAGTAATTTCTAGAACTCAATAAAACCACACAGAAAATCTCTTTCCCCAATGCAAGGCTCAGTGCTGGCTCTATTTGAGGCTGAAGAGCCCTGGTTAAGTCAACAACTCTTGTTCACACTTTGTACAAAGACATCTATACAACTGATTACATCTTAGGAAATAGCATTTAAATATCAACAAACGTGCTCAAAGACAATTGGGTAAATTTTCATCAGGACCAAAATTCTAAGAAACCATATTAGAGCAAATTATGAAGAAAGCAGTCTTCTCAAAATAGGTATTTCCAAGTCATCACTTACTTTGTCGCCCTGTAGGAATCACGTGAATTGCATTATAAAGGGCGAAATGGAAGAAATCTCTGAACTGAAGTTGAATTATGCTTGAATCAGTAATTTATCGTGCTTCTTATGTATAGTGATGATTAAATATTAACCAGCATTACTTCTAATAGTTATTCCATTTAAAATCATAGTATGCAAGTGCTATATTTGAGATATTTAACATGTTAAATGTTATATGGCTTTTCTTTCAGAAAAATAAAAAAACAGAATTCATCACTCAGATATTCACATTTTACTTTACGTGCTCTATGACATATAATCAGCTAGAAAATATGAGCTGTTTCAACAACAAACATCACTTTGACTAAACCAATGTTATAAAATAAAGTTTTATTGTACCCACTTCTTAGGAGGATCATGACTGAATACTTACTTGTTCAGTACAAGGTCAAGAATGAATTTGGATCCAAAAGCTTCAATCTGGAAGCTTGCCTGGGCCAGATGGACAGCCTGTGGATTCAAAAAGACAAAAAGAACCTTAACTTACTTTCCATCTTTAAGGCAGATTATATTCATATCAAGAATGATATTTGAACCAAATGTTCTCACTCATAAGTGGGACTTGAACATTAATCACATTAGCACAAGGGAAGGATTGGCAGTCGATGGACATTGCCAGGGGAGGGAGGGGGAGGCACATAGCACCAAACTGGAATCGGAGACCCAAATCTCACCTGCACAAAGCCTGCTTGTGTAACTAATTCTGACTTGTACCCCACATAGCTATAATTTTTAAAAAAGTAGGCCCAGCTTGATGGCTCAGCCTGTAATCCTAGCACTTTGGGAGCCGAGGTGAGTGGACTGCCTGAGCCCACGGGTTTGAGACCAGCCTGGGTGACCTGGTAAGACCTCGTCTCTACAATAAATCAAAAATTAGCTAGGCATGATAGGGCACGTCTGTAGTTCCAATTACTTGGAAGCCTGAGGCAAAAGGATCACCGGAGCCCAGCAGGTCATTCCAACCTGGGTGGCAGAGTGAGACTCCAGCTTAAAAAAAAGAAAAAAAAAAAAAAAAAAAGTTATATAACTAAAATAAAAAATGATATTTCAAAGGAACAACTTTTGGATGTATCAATTCATTTCTTTATGTGGCAATTCATTTCTTCAGGAGACCAGGTGCATTGTCATGGCTTTGCTGGGAAAATCTAAATACTTGGGCAGCAAAGAGCTAACAAGCAACCAGTCCTTTAAAATGAATCCACTGAGATAAAAACCAAGAACACATTCTTCTGGGCTTCCAAAATGACCATGGTGAGTTATGCAAAAGTCTGACTAATTAGAGCTGGAAGTCAGCCTGTTTTGTGCACAAAGCTCTCTGATTCTTTCTGCACACCTAAGTGAAAACGACGCCAGGACTCTGTTCTTCAGCAGGAATTGAAACTTTCTCTGGAACATTCTCTAAATGCTGTCTCAGCAGAATGTGACAGCAAAATGGGACAGGACAACCTTGTAACTTCAGAAAGCACTGAGAACCTAGCCCTTTTGAATGCTAGAGTGTACATCCCCTTAAAGAGTCACACATTTACAAATACTGTCATTATTATGTCTTAACTCAAAATACAAAGATAATTCCATATAAACATGAATTCTGACTAAGTGTGTTAGAGATTAGTAGAGTTCATAGAAGCATCTTGAATAATGTAAATTAACAAATCAGTGAAGTTTTGTCAAGTATTGCCCAACATAAAACCCTCCCGTGTCACCCTATCAGGAAAAAAAGACAAGGATACATGCGATAGCCTCACCCTCTTCCTTTCCCAGATCACTCCTACAGCACAGCAGGTGTTGCAAATCATCTGTGAGGCACTACATGCATGGCAACTGGACACGGTACAGACACACCAGGCATCCCCCTCCTACGCCTCCCATTCCCACATTCCCCCAGCATCACCCATGCTCCTCTCAGTCTCCCCCTCCACTTTTGATTCTCCCTATTCGTCAGTGGTACCACACCTGCATCACTCGCCAGGACACCTTCCCTCACGCAGTCTTCGTGACCAGGACTCAAGGACCACTTACATATCCCTCCCTCCATCTATCCTTCTCCATCCCTCCCGTGGATACAAACTCCCAGATACATATCACAGGGGTCTTGCAAACAGGTGTCAATGGCAACCCTTCCCCCAAATCTCTGACCTTTCAAGTAATTCACCAAATTCATCTCCAAGACTATTTTGCCATGGCAAATCCATAAGACGCTCAAATAAACCGTGTTTTCTACTTCTAGTCAAGCACACTGCCAAAGCAGTCACTCACTAATAACTGATACAATGTAAAAAGAAAATTAACAAATGTTAAAAGGTAAATACAAAGCAATGAGAGAGAAGGTTCCTGAAGCCTTAACATGTGGGACACCAAGCCAAAAATTCCAAACAGTCACACAGAGCAGGGTCCCCACACTCATCCTGGGCTTCCTGCATCCAGGCAACTGCATGACAGAGGAAGGAACTTTGGACTGTCAAGTGTGAACTCTGCCAGCAGCAGCAGAACTTCTATTTATTCTAAATAGCCATTAGTGTTTAATGTAAATTCATTCTGTACCTTGAAGCATTAATTTTTACATAAAGATATTTATACAGATGAATAATTTATACAAGGAGATATTTTTCAGTTCTAGCTCCAAAAAGGTTTTTCTTGAAGCAAGTAAAACTTTCTGAGAATAAGATAGGCCCATAAGCATATTTTCCTTTAAGAATATTATGGGCTGAGCACAGTGTCTCATACCTATAGTCCCTACACTTTGGGAAGTCGAGGTGAGAGGACTGCCTGAGCCCAGGAGTTCGAGACCAGCCTTGGCAACATGGCGAGACCTCATATCTACAATAAATAAATACATAAATAATTTTTAAAATTAGCTGGGCATGGTGGTACATGTCTCTATTTCCAGTTACTTGGGAGGCTGAGGTGGAAGGATCTCCTGAGTCCAGCAGTCAAGGTTGCTGTAGTCATGATCATACCACTGCACTCCAGCCTGGTGGCAGAGTGAGACTCCAACTCAAAAAAAAAATAATGCGGTAGAAAAGAGTTCACTAATGGTACCCTGGTCTAAAAAAGATGATAACCATACTCCTTGAGCACTAAGGAGAACCTGACAGTGACTCAGTAAAAGGCTAGTTTTACAGCAAATAAGCAGTGAGCCAAGTACAAACACCAATGACATCCTGCTGCAAAATAAGTCTGGCACTGAAGCAGTACCCATCGTCTATAGAATTGTAGGAGTTAAACAACTGGGTCATTGTTAAAACAAGTTTGTATCTCATCAACATGACATGTTTCAGTAACAGAATTTAACAAAAGAGCTAGCAAAATAATATTGGGTTTTCCTTTTGCTTTTTCATTTACTCATTCCACACACATATTAAGTCCCCCCTTGGGTATAAGTATGGCTGGGACACAGCCACTGCCCTCAAAGAAGTGACAGAGAAGCTAGTAGACCCACCAGCCTCAGCTTTTGTAGTGGGCCCCAGGAGAAGAGGGGCCCAAAAAGGCTCCACTGACAAGGTGCACAAAATTTCAAAAGATGAGTAAGAATCTGCTTGCCAGGAGAATAGAGAAAAAACACTTGCAAAACTAGAGTCAAAAATGAATGTGGGAAAAGAAACCTTTTAACATTTTTTTAACATGAATATGGCCTGTAGGAAAATGGTTTTCAGAGGAAATGTCAAAGAATGAAACTGAAAAGGTTGGCTGGAGACCAGCAGGCTTTGTGTGACATGTTCGATGACATAGACAGTGACAACTATGCACATGTGGCCAAGACAGTGAGCTTTCCCCTAAATGTTCATTCCCCCCACTCAGTCAGTACCATGTCTGGAACATGCCATCAATCGTCATCATCGTCATCATCACCACCATCATTACCATCCTCATCACCATCATCACCACAACCATCACCACCACCACCACCACCACCACCACCACCATCACCACCATCACCATCATCACTATGACCATCACTATCATCACCATGACTATCACCATCACCACCATCACCACCATCACTATCCTCATCACCATCCTCATCACCATCACTACCACCATCATCACCATCATCATCACATCAACACCATCATCACCATCACCATCATTATCCTCACCATCATCACATCACCACCACCGCCATCATCACCAACACCATCACCATCACGATCGTCACCTCCACCATCACCATCACCACCACCACCACCATCAGCAGCAGCACCATCAGTACCATCATCACCATCATCACCATCATCACCATCATCACCACCACTGCCAACACCACCACCACCATCACCACCATCACTATCACTATCATCACCATGACTATCACCATCACCACCACCATTGTCACCATCCTCATCAACATCACCACCACCATCACCACCACCACCACCACTACCACCACCATCACTATGACCATCACTATCATCACCATGACTATCACCATCACCACCACCATTGTCAACACCCTCATCAACATCAGCACCACCACCATCACTATCCTCATTACCATCCTCATCACCATCATCACCATCACCATCACCACCACCATCATCACCATCATCATCACATCAACACCATCATCACCATCACCATCGTTATCCTCACCATCATCACATCACCACCACCACCATCATCACCAACACCATCACCATCACGATGGTCACCTCCACCATCACAATCGTCACCTCCACCATCACCATCACCATCGTCACCACCACCATCAGCAGCAGCACCATCAGTACCATCACCACCACCATCACCACCACCACCACCACCACCATCACTACGACCATCACTATCATCACCATGACTATCACCATCACCACCATCACCACCACCATTGTCACCATCCTCATCAACATCATCACCGCCACCATCATCAACATCCTCATCACCATTACCACCACCATCACTATCCTCATCGCCATCCTCATCACCATCATCACCACCATCATCACCATCACCATCATCATCACCATCATCACATCACCACCATCATTACCATAAACACCATCACCACCATCACCATCATCACCATCATCATCATCATCATTCAAACATTAACACATTATTCTCCAGAACAACAAAAGCAATTTACCAGACCAGTAACAACATACCTGTTTCTCCATAGGAGAAAAAAAAATCTGATTTCATCATTTTTATCAGGAAGAATGTTTTAACATTTTGACTTATTTTAATTCTAAGAGGCAGCACATATTCTATAAGTGATTTAAGATTTCCTCACCATATTCATTTTCTATGTGCATGTATCAAGTGGAATCAGTATTTTCATCTAATACATGTGTATCCATTTTAAGTAATTTCAATACATTGATATATGTTATTTTTCTTATATTGTTTCTCTTTCCAGTGCTGTACATTACACAATTACATATAAAGTACAGATTCTTCTCTGTACCAAAATAAATACCTGGCGAGTACTTTTTCCTATCATTCTGTATTTCTGCCCCATCTTAGACACAATTAAGATAGCTTCTCATTTCTGATTCTATGTTATTCCATTTCAATTTATCACTTTTTCTTTAACAAAGTACTATGCAGTTTTGATAAATGTTCATTTTAAATGTTTTCAAATCATGTAAAGTGTGCCATCATCATTATTGTTTTATAAATTGCATTGTTGATTACAAGTTCTTTATGTGATATTAACCCACTTCTTTCAAATGGTAGGAAAATTAGAAGAATGGCTGGGATAAGTAGCCATGTAATCTACAGTCATGTCACTTTTAGTTGATTGAATAAGACTTTAGAGCTGATTAACTGAACAGTATTACTAAAGCCCACTAAAAATACAAAGACTACCTACAGTATTGTTTCTCTTTTACAAAAAAGGAACCACACACAGTGAGGTTTCGAAATGTGTTCAGTAATACAAAATCAGATCCCAGGAATACTTCAGGAAAGAGTTCATGAACCACAGGTCCCAATCAGTTATTTTCTCTTTTGAGATATCTCTTAAACAACCTTGTTTTTATAAGGACATTCACTATAATAGCTCTGTGGAAGAAGCAGGGTCTTATAGCCATAGAGTATCATTTCTCATCAAGAATGAGCACATCCCCAGGCTCAGAATTACCACCCTGGAGGACTGAGAACAGCTGTTACCCAAGCACTTTGGTATTTTTATTTTAAGTCAGAATTTTCTTGTCTGTTGACAAGAAATTACAGAGAGAAATTACAGGAGCTCTGTAAACAAAAACAACTAAATTATATACACAAACCTCCTTCACTGGAGAACAATGTACACATCTTAACAATGTGCTTTTGCTTTTGTTTTTTCTTGCTAGTAGACAGCACCTATGGAATAGTACTCAGTAACCTTGGAAGACTATTAGACTCCTCAGGCAAGGCTTGCTACATACTTTATTATCAGGCAGTGTTAGGATCTTAGGCAATCATACATGCACAACTGTGTGTCAGGCACAAGGCACATGCTGAAGAGGCACAATTAACATTTTCTTGGAATTTGAGTTCTAGAATAGTTAATATGGTCATGGAAAAAGAAGAAAAATGGACCACTGTATCTACTTCTAGAAATAAGAAGCAGGTGTCTGGAAAAAGAAGAAAAATGGACCACTGTATCTACTTCTAGAAATAAGAAGCAGGTGTCTCCATGCAACTGCCACAAGTGTGTAACAGACTTCTTGGCTGCTCAGCAAGGGTCTGTAAGTTCCATAGAGCAGTGGTCCCCAACCCCTGGGCCACAGACCGGTATGGTCAGTAACCTGTTAGGAACCAGGTCACACAGCAGGAAGTGAGCAGTGGGCAAGTGAGCGAACTTTATCTGTATTTACAGGTATTTCCCATTGCTCACATTACCATCTGAGTTCCACCTCCCTGTAAGATCAGCGGCAGCATTAGATTCTCATAGGCGCTCAAACCCCTATTGTGGACTGCGCAAGTGAGAGATCTAGGTTGCACACTCCTTATGAGAATCTAATGCCTGATGATCTGAATTCGAGCTGAGGTGATGATGCTAGCACCGGGGAGCAGCTGCAAATATAATTAACATTAGCAGTGAGGTTTGAATGCACAGAAACCATAATAAATCAATTTTTAGCTGACATATAAAAATAATTTCATAATTTCATAATAATTATTTCAATATTTATGGAAATAAAGTGCACAACAAATGTAGTCATTTGAATCATCCCAAACCCATTGCCCTCTCCCTGCATCCATGGAAAAGTTATCTTCCATGAAACCAGTCCCTAATGCCAGAAAGACTGGGAACCACAGCTGTGGAGTGTGCCTATGACTGGAACTGAAATGAGAAATGGAAAGTTAACAGTCTCCAGAATTCAAAAAATATTAAGAGACTGAATTTTATAATTCAGGAGAAATTGAGGCACTTGGAGAACTGAGTTTCTACAGTAAGGATCACCACATTCTCTGAGCACATTTACTTCAGCATGTTCTAACTCATACATGGTCCGAAAAACAACACAATTTGAAAGTGGTTTCTCTGCCCTTAGGATCTATTCCACTTATTCAGGGAGACACTCATTTAAGTAATGAAGGACACATGCCTAGAGTGGACTATCAACAGACAAGAAAATGCTGGCAATGGAGGTAGGAAGCCCCTTGGGGTATCCAACAGACCTAAGTAAAGCCCAGTGGAAAGATTTGGGCTCTGCTTCCTAAGAAGAGGGCTGTGATCTAGGCTTCTAGCATGGAGGGTGCTAGAGAGGAGAGGCAGCCTTGGAGTCAGAAGCCAGGACTTGCAGAACTGTCTTTCCCACCAGAAGGAACTGTGATGACCATGGAGCTGTGGACCATTCTTTTGTTTTTATTTCTTTCGTTGCTATGACAGTACTGTTCATTCAGTGTTGATTAAAAAACTGGATACCGCATACATGTTGTGTGTGTGCAGGCATGTGTGACTGTAACCTTTTCAGGAATATTTTTTATTCTTTTATCTGTTGCTTGTGACTATTTTTCTTACTCTTACAGTTTTTCAATAGACCCTTCAAGAGTTTCTACTCCAGTTTCTTCAAATATAGTGGAGACAGTCCACAGACTCTCAAATGTCACCTTCTGAGATTGAGGGCATTTGTGATGTTTCAGAGAAGACAGATTAGGAAATTCTCCAACTGATATGACAGGAGGAGAGCCAGTGGACCCGGTGCCATGGGAGCCTGCCTTGGAGACAGCAGGCATGGAGGCAGAGGACACTCGGCTGGGAGGCCTGGCTCTGAGGAAACCTGCCTCATGGACAGCCAGGCTTGAAGTCAGAGGGCGCCTCACTGGGAAGCCCTGCATCAGCTTGGATGCTTGGGATGTTTTCCTTTTCATGAAACAGGAGACACAGAATCTGGTAACCCAAATAATTAAATACCAGTGAGAAATCAACGTCAAGTTTAAACAAAAGTAAGTTTGAGGAAAGTAAGTTGCTTTCTTTAGCTTGTAGAGACTTTTCTAAAGAGGACTGGTCTGGGTCTACCCTGAAGCTGGAGAAACATAAAAGTCCAGCTTGTGGACCTTTTTTCTGTGTAATGCAAAAATCTCACTATGTGAATATATCTTGGGAGTTTCCAAGTCCAAAAGAAAATACCAATAGGTCACTTGTAACTGCAATCCAGTTCTAATCCCTTCTTCTAACCTCTTGCACTCAGAGACATCTTGCAGATCCCCCACCAGCAACTCAACCACACTTTTTTATGAAGTAATAAAAGACAAATAACTTCATATTAAATAGTACAGCATTGGAACCAATTATTTTATTGTAATGACATTTGGCTTATAGTGCAATTTTGTACATTGAAGAACTTTTTATGACAAAAAATTCAAAATTTTATATCTTGTATTTTTCCAACATGTAGTAACATGTGAAACCATCACCAACATGTATTGTAGGCCCATTAATACATGTTGTGCAATAGTAATTTGTTTGATGTCTTCCACCTAATGCTTTTCTTTTCTTTTCTTTTCTTTTTTTTTGAGTTGGAGTCTCACTCGGTCACCCAGACTGGAGTGCTGCTCCCAGCCACCGCAGCCTCGACCTGCTGGGCTCCAGTGATCCTTCTGCCTCAGCCTTCCATGTAGCTGGAATTACAGGCACGTGCTACAACACCTGGCTGATTTTTTTATTTATTGTAGAGATGACGTCTCACCAAGTTGCCCAGGCGGGTCTCGAACCCACAGGCTCAGGCAATCCACTCACCTCAGCCTCCCAAAGCACGGGATTACAGGCTGGGCCACCGAGCCCAGTTCACCTGATGCTTTTCTATTCGAGCAGACAATGCAGTCTCTTTTTCTTTCTCCTACATTAATAATATGCAATTTATTGTCTAATCTATACACCACTGTGAAAGCACTTCACACATTATCTTTCTATATAATGCCAACTGATATTTCTTTATGTATATACCCCATTTCCTTGTTTGCTTTTTCATGCAATTCAAATGGAAAACTTCAAGGAAACATACATTTTTGGACAATTTGTGCAGGCATAAGTTTGTCTTATATAATCACCAGCAATCTTTTTATGTTCCCTAAAGGGGAAGTCCAAGTGGTTTTCTAAGTTTTTAATATCCCCTTAGAGGGGACATCTAAGTGCAAAAGGCTAAATTGACATGTTGGCGACCGCACTGACCCAAGTCATCATAAAAACAACGTCTTCTATTTTTTATATTTTAATCATGTCATGTCGATCCAGAGCAACACAACACCCCATGAAGCTGGTAGGGCAGATGTTTTTAACTCCCTTTTATAGAAGAAAAACATTTTTGAAAGGCACAGAGAGATGAAGTGGCATTTTTGTGCAAGGTCATGCACCAAAGGAAGAAGCGAGAGGCGTCGGCTACAGCTCACTGAGGAAAAGTGCTCATCCAGGCCAGAGGTCCTTAAACCTCTGAGCCTCAATGCTTTCTGGTCATCAAAATATAAATAATAACAGTTGAACAGCAGCATGTGTGTGAGGATTAAATGACATAATAATGTAACAGGAAGTCGTTAGAAAAAGCTGGTCACATTAAAAGCGCTCAGTAATTTAGGAAAGAGACACAAAAGCGGGGGTGGGGGGAGTGTATATTAACATTCTGGAAAGGATCTCAATCAGCCCACCTCAAAACTCTCCCACAGAGAGCTGGTCACCACCTTTTAGCAAATTTCAAGGTGCATTCCTACTCTGCAGAATTTTCAGATTTTATATTTTTATAGCAAATTTCCATTATGGGTTATGCTCAGACCTTGTTCAAGTTGTCGTGTCTTTAAAATAATATGAATCATTTTCCTGAGAAGTGAAACAGCTGCAAACGTTACATGAAGGCAGTTCTGCAAATTAAGGTAATCTACTGAACATTCTTGCTGAGCTGCATTTAAATAGGTAGCTCGTGGGAGAGAATATCATTATGTTTCCTTCTAGCATATTCCAGCTGACAGTATTATGGACCCATGAACAAATCAGCATTGAATACCTACTTTGTGTGAGATACTGGGACAGATGTAAAGCTATGGAGAATCGGTATTTATACCAAAGGATGATAATCTGGTTGGAAAAATAAGATGAGTAACCACAAAGAGTGAAAACTATAGTATGCCAATTAAATAATAATAGTAAATATTATTTGCAAAGATGCCACATACTATGTAAGCATAATTAATTACCAAATTTGGCGTATGGGTAACAAATGCACTTGAATTTGGAAAGTGAGGCAGCTAAGGGCCAGAGAGAGCTGAGAATGGCCCACAGGAAGTCTTTCTCATACTGAAAGACAGAATTCAGACACATCTAGGACTGACTGATAGGATGGAATCCAAAGTGTTTCTAAGTGTTTGCTGACAAATAGATGCTTTAAGAAACATGTCTTCAAAGTAAAACACAGGATGCCTGCCATTCTGGAGTGTTACCCTGCTATCTGAATTGTAGTGAGAATCAGAGATGACAGCTTATCATAAAATATTTCACAAGATTGATAAGTGGTATGAACACATACATGTCCCAAAAATGCTCACGTGCTCTGTTCATCAACCTCTCTGTGCCTTAAACAAGGAAGTTGAAGTCATAGCCTGCGAAGGAGTCCAATGCATCTGCACAGCCAACCCTTCTCCCAGGAGGGAGGTGGTCACAGTGGGACCCTAGGCTGTGCCAAGAGCCAAGACAGAACATCTACCCTGAGAGAAATCTAACCAACATCCAATGGTCCAATCTGATGACACGAAAAAATAAAAGCATGAATTTGGGGATTTTAAGTTCTGACTAAATCTTTACAAGAGCTGTTTTCTAAATAAATCCATTTTAAAGAGATTCCAGATTCACCTTCCTTCCTTTTCTTGCCTTCCCAGCTTGAGGTGCTCTCCAAGTTTAACAGACAAAAGATGGACAATGAAGAGGAAGAGGAGCAAGAGGCATCAGTAATCCAGGTAGGTACTCCAGTGAGTAAATCACATTTGCTGCACTACAATTATTTTGATTCTTCATGGTCAGCCAAGAAGAGATGCTCTACATAGTCCCAGGGCGGTAGGTGGGAAGTCAATCAAATGCTCTCCGTAATGACTATTTAGCAGCCTGGAAGACTTGGTGACAACACACCTTCACTGTCAAAACATCCTTGGACATTTACCTTAAGCGTCCGCTACACACTCACCCTTAGTGATTGACATGTGCTGGATATTAAGCTGAAGATGCCCACTACAGAGAGATTAAGTCACAGGCCTCCAGGGCACTTGCTGTGCAATGGACAAAGCAGTGCATGTCTCGGCACCCTGCACTGTGCAGTTCTCATGTGCTTTCTGGAAGATGAGTGAAAGTACAGCTATGGCAACAGTTGCCATGGAAGCAGACCCTTCTGTTGCCTTTCTAGATAAGCAAGTCTGATGTGACGCATTAACCTTGTAGCTGGGGTGTGACTCACCTTGTGCTTTTCCTCGTCAGCTCTGACAACACCAAACTGCAAACCTTAAGGAGTATCTCACTCCCCACAATCCCTTCCATCCTAATGTGAGAACGTGTTTGTCTTTCTAGCCAGAATTATTGAACACCCACTAAATAACTTAAATAAAAGAATGAAATAAAGTGTAAGTTTTGGAAAGCAAAAGACACCAAGCTTCACGCTCCATGTCTGTGATTCACAACACAGCAGTTTCCAAACTGTGCGTAGAGAATGGGAATACTATCCTGAGTGGAAAAAAGCCTCCCCTGGGGCCACACTCTAGGGGAGTCCTGCCTCCCCAGTCTGCCTCCTTTGGTTCTTGGAAGTTTGGCTATGACAGCCCCATGGACTCAAGTCAGTTCAAATACCTCTCCAGGACAACAGAAGGTTGTCTAACTTGCATCTTGATGATGACAGCATAAGGATTGTTAAGAATGAATAATTCTGAGACCCAGTGTGAGAATTTTGGCACAGCAATTGCACAGTTCACTCAAGCACTGCTGTATCTAGCAGTCATCAATGACACAGTATAGACTCAATTATTAATTTCCAGCTCTTCCTCATTAAGAAGCTGCTGAAAGCAGGTAACCAAATGAGACTGAGCAGCCCAGGCCAGACATCTAGACTCTCAAAACCTTGATTCTAACCCTTGTGCGTATGTCTACAGTTCCCACCGGTGCTTTTTGTTGGAATCTCTATTATTTCCATTTGCAGAAATGTTTCAGGCTTTGCATATGAGACTGCTCAGAGTTCATCCTGGATACCCAGCTGCCTGACAACAGCATCCCAAGAGGTCTTCATTCTTTTGGACTACCCCCAAAAGTCATGCATTCCTAGGGCAGAGCTCCCTTTGTCTACACAGACACAAAGCTACAGACTTAGAGGAAGCCCAGTGCTCTCTGGTCCTCAGTGTGTCTGGCTCTGTCCTGGCTCTGAATTCCAACCCTGTTATAACCATGAATGTGTTGTATTATGCCCCTCTGAATGGAAAGAAAAATTATTAAATTGGGGTCAGGCCAAAAGTGGATTCCCCAGTTTACAAAAATGAAGGTGTCATTTGACTTCCTAGTAGCACTAGCAAGGCCTGTTCCTAGACACAGAGGCTCACAATCATCTTGCTTCACAATCTTACTCAAAACAAATATGGACACTACACATACTTTGCCCAAAGTCAGATGTAGAAAAGTTACTATGGATGTGATCTCATGTTCTCTGACCTCCGGCTTCCATGGAATTCTGCGAAGTGTCACCCATGCAGCCTATACTCACACAGTGCTTAAAAGCAGCATTTAGAATACTGACCACTGTGCAGAACATCCTACCTACCTTAAAAAGCAAACAGTAGCTCTCACCATGTCCATGTAATGTTTCAGGGTTACTAAAACTCCATTTTTATTATCAAATGGGAACCCAGAATTACATGGACCCTTGAAGACACAGAAATAGAAATAGTGCTTTGGAAGATGTCTATTTCCTCAAATTATATACTTTCTCAGTGAACTCTACATGATACATGCGGTTATCCACTCACTCAACAAATAAGTATATGTGCCGACTGAGTTCAGGCAGAAGTGGGTTTTTCCTCAACCACTGCTCCACCCACCCACTCACCCCAGAAGAAATACAATCAATAAACAAGTAAGGGCAAAGCAAGTTAGATGGTGCCAAGTGCTCCAGGCAAGAAGACTAAAGTAGATAAAGGTCAAGGGGAGTGAGGGAGTGCACAGAACAAAGGGGACAGTCTTAAACAGAACTCCCGAGGAGGGGACATCTGACGGAGGGGACATCTGACAAACGCTGGGTGGTGTATGGAGAAGTCTGGGGACAGGAGACAGCTGGTCTGAAAACCTGGAAGGACCATGCTTGCTCAGTTAAAGACCAGCCGTAGGCCAGCCCCAGCCGGGGCCAGGGGAGGGGGTCATGAGGGTGTCTTCGGGCAGTGAAACTGGAGACCAATAAGGGTTTAACTGGGCAGGGCTGTACAGGCCACAGGAAGAACTGTGCCTTGTACTCCTAATGAAATAGGAAGTCACCGAGGATTCTGAGGAGTGACATGATCAGGTTTTCATTTGTAAATGTTTGCTCAAAGCTATCATGCTGACAGATGAAAGGGGTCGGTGAAGGGGAGGAGGCGGAGGGCCCAGTTAAGGGGCTGCTGTAGTACTCCAGCCAGGAGCTGATAGGGTAGGATGTGGTAATAACAACGGTCAAATTATGAGTAGAAAGTGAAAGCAGGTGGGGCACTGTGGCTCACACTTGTAATCTCAGCACCCTGGGAGGCCGAGGTGGGAGGATTGCAAGCTCAGGAGTTCGAGATTAGCCTGGACAACATAGCAAGACCTCATCTCTACAAAAAATTCAAAAAATGAGCTGGATGAGGTGACTTGTGCCTGTAGTCCCAGCTACCTGGGAAGCTGAGGCAGAAGGATCGCCTGAGCCCAGCTGGTTGAAGCTAGGGTGAGCCATAATCATATCACTGCACTCCAGCTTGGGAACAGAGTGAGACCCCCAATTTAAAAAAAAAAAAAAAAAGACCCACAAAAGTGAAAGCAGAGGCAGCAGGAGGCTTACAGATTAAGAGTGAGTCATGGAGGAAATGGAAGAACCAAGGAAACGCTTCAAGGTTTAGCCTGAGTAACCGGGATGAGCAAGCAATTGACTGAGCTGGGAGGACTGAAGGGGGGTGAGGTTGGTACCCAAGGACTCCACGCAGGGCCTGCTGAATGTGACACGCACATTACATATCTAAGTGGAGATGTGGAACAGGTGGTGAGATATAAAGCATAAATCCTTTCACCAACTAAGGGTATATATCTTTTAATTAATGTAACTTAAGTAATGGGCTAGTGAGTAAAAGATCAAGCTATGAATGAATGAGTGAACAAATGAATGAATACTGGGGACACAAAAAATTCCAGTAAAAGAGGGAGTATAATTCCACAGATAACTTTCTGATACAGCTGGAGCTTAAATGAGAAAACTAAGGTAACTGAGAGAAAAGGCTACAAAAATTGACGTAAAGCAACTGACTTGCTGGGTTGTTTTTTTTTTAAGAGACAAAGTCTTGCTCTTTCACCCAGACTGGAATACAGTGGCGCGATTGCAGTTTACTGCAGCCTCGAACTCCTGGGCTCAAACGATCCTTCCACCTCATCCTCCCAAATAGCTGGGACTACAGGCACACACCACCACACCCAGCTCATTGGGTCTTAAAGTCCACAGTTTCAATAAGAACAGTGTCACTTTGGAACCCAAGAGATATTCTGCACTACAAACTCCCCAAAAAGAATTCAAGTTCAAGAACATCATTTTCTTTTTTTCTTTTTTTTGTAGTTATTTGGGCTATTTTATTTTATTTTATTTTATATCAATATTTTTTATTATGATATTGTGGGGTACAGTTAAGGGTTAGGTATACAAATACGTTTCATTCAGGTACCCTGTTGATAAGAGGTGTTTCCCCGTCCCCAGACAGATATTTGCTACTGTTAATCCCATCTCCCTCCCCCCCATAGTTTCCCACTACTGTCAGTCATTTTCTTATAGTATTACATTGGATGTTCAAGGTCCATTATATGAGTGAGAACATGTGATACTCGGATCTTTGTTTCTGTGAGAGGTCACTCAGTATTATAGACTCTAATCCCATCCAGGTTGCTGTGAAATTCATGATTTTGTTCTTTTTTATGGCTGCGTAATATTCCATTGTGTATATGTATCACATTTTTTTATCCAGTCCTCTTTTGATGGGCAGCATGGTTGCTTCCAGGTTCTTCCTATTGTGAACAATGCTGTGATAAACATACGTGTGCAGGTATCTTTTTTATATCTTTTTTTTTTTCTTTTTTTCTTTTTTTGAGTTGGAGTCTCACTCTGTCACCCAGACTGGAGTGCAGTGGTATACTCCCGGCCACCGCAGCCTTGACCTGCTGGGCTCCAGCGATCCTTCCATCTCAGCATTCCAAGTAGCTGGAACTACAGGCATGTGCTACCATGCCCAGCTAATTTTTGATTTATTGCAGAGACGAGGTCTCACCAAGTTGCCCGGGTGGGTCTCGAACCCGCAGGCTCAGACAATCCACTCGCCTCGGCCTCCCAAAGTGCTGGGATTGCAGGCTGAGCCACCAAGCCCAGCCAAGAACATCATTTTCACATGTCTTATACATTCATGTTGAAATTACAAAGTAGTGATCAGGAGGTGAAGATGTTAGTCTTCCAACACACCATCTGGGTCACATGAGTGAATGTATATACACCTAATACACCTAACAAATACCATAACATTACCTTTGACTTTCTGAAAGTCCCCTTCCATATTCTGGAAGTCAGGCTATCTTTACTGCTTTTGATATGCCACACTTGCCTTACTTTTAAGCATACATTATCATATACACTGTCATATATAACTCATTTTAGGAATGTATAAAAGTATGAACTTACTGATTCTAATTTACTATGTCTCTCACATCTTAGAGGTCCAATCTTAAGTCACAGAAATTAAGATATATCCCACATCCTACTGAATCTGAGGGGGGACCCAAAAAACCCAGAATTATCCTTTGGAGGGTGGGCCCCTTTGTAGTACAGGCTTCCCCCACTAGGTAAGTCTTCTAGGAACCCATCAGCATCTATCTACCAGCTAGCATTGTGAGAGGTTGCATTCAGCTTCAGTTAATTTTCTTTCTTTTTTTGGAGATTCTTTCTACACATTTGCCCATTTCATGATGGGTGATTTACTAGCACACCTGTCCACACCATGCTGAGTATTCAGTTTTTGACCAACAACAGCATGACCCCTGGGCCCCACCATTTATCCCATCTCGCCCCCAATGCTTTTTTTGTTTGTTTCCCTGATTTTAAAAAGTCCTCAAAGGGAAACATTTTGCCAATGTGGAAGAGGTGAAACAAAAAACAACAGACACGCTAAAAGGCATCAAAATGGATGAGGTCCAAACTGTTTTGAGCAATGGAAAAAGCATTTGAGAGGTGTATTGCATCAAATGAAGAGTACTTTGAAGGTGACCAAAGTTTAAGCATGTAAGAATAAATACACAATTTTTGATAAGTAAATTCCAAGGTTTTGTGGGTCCCATCTCATAATATAGGTTTCTCAAAGTTTCTTCCTATTTGAAAATTTAAAGTTTATATCATGAAATCTCGATATAAAATGACTTTAAAGTATTGTGCAACTCTCTTCATTTCTACATCTCTTCCCTGGCTGCTACTTAAGTCAGCAAATGACAAGGAGCATTTTCTTGATTTTTTTGGTAAATTCCCAAAGTTTCCAAATATTTTAATAGTGCCAAAGAATAAGAAAAAAAATAGGTTGGGCACAGTGGTTCGTGCCTGTAATCCCAGCACTTTGAGAGGCCAAGGCAAGAGGATCACTTGAGTCCAGGAGTTAGAGGCTACAGTAGGCTATGATCATACCACTGCACTCCAGCCTGGGTGAGCACGACACTATTTAAAAAAAAAAAAAAAAAGACGAAAAGAAAGCAATTTTTACAATTTTATATTATTTCACTTATAGTTATTTCAGGTGATGTTTGTATTACCTGAAATAAGCAAGTAACTATATCAGGGCAGTATTTAGTTAGGTTCAGAAGCTACAATGACAAACAGTTCAAAATAAAAACTATTTGTAGTACATGAATTTTTTTTCAAAAGACAGAAGACTATAATAAATCTAACACTGTTTTATCGTAGCCAAAAAAAGCTACTTGAAGACTCCAAGACTCTTTTCTTTCTGCTTTCCATTCCAATGAACATTAAATTAGCAAGTTTCCCACAAAATAAAAATTGCAGAATCTGTAAGAATGCCGTAGAACTTATGTCAGGGCAGCAAAAGACTAAGTCTGTTGCTCAGCATGCAAATGGATGTAACGCAGGAAACGGTGTTAGTGACAAGTTGCCATTTTCCTGACTCACAGGTTCACAATTCTACTGTGGGTTTCTTAGCCGTAGCACCATGATATTGAGACAGGGGCTGTCCTGTGTGCCATGGTGTGTCCAGCAGCATCCCTGACCTCTCCCACTCAATTCCAGGAGCATCCCACATTCAGTAACAACCAAGGTATCTCAGTGCCCAACATCCTGGGCTAGGGAAGAGCAGAGCTGCCCTTGGCTGAGAACCCAGTGCTCTGCGCACAGGAAACACATGGATCCGTAGATGCCTTAGACATGTCACCTTTACGCAACATTCAGATTTATTCCAAAGCTCATGATCAGCTGTCACCAAAGCCCTTGGAACAAACAGCGGAAGCAGCGGAAGACAGAACAGGGCAGTTGGCTCTCTCATGGTTCAGTGTAATCCACTGAGAAGAACACGATTTTTAAAACTTTATTGCCATAGAAGCCCCCCCCCATTAAACTATGGGTTTAAATCTGTCGAACCAGCTCACATACATCCTTCAAAAACTAAGGAAGGCAGGAACACTGCAACTGTCTACACAGGCCAGAAATGTGATCTTTTGAGAAGCTGATTAATACTGCATTCTTTCTCCCAAAGTGGCAGTGTCTTATTATCTGTTGAAATGTCATTTGGTGACTCAACAAAAAACAGCTGTAATTTAAACAGAAGCTGTGAGAGGGAATAAGTCTCATGTGCCACTGCTGGGAGTTCCTGCTGTCTCACAAACAAGTCACGTGATGTGGGTGAAAGCCCAGATCTCAAGTCCTATCCACCTGCTGACAGCGCCCATATTTCCATCTCAGTCTCTCCCAGTCTGCCCGAGACTAGGGTCAATGAGGTCTCCACATATGCACAGAGGTGACAACCGCCCCCCCTGCTGAACAGGCTCCTTCCACACTCTCCCACCAAGCCTTCCCTGCTGGGAAACAAGAGCAATGTCCCCAGTAAACCTAGGAGCCACTCTTGATGCCTAGAATTATTTCCTGCTGCCCTGACAAATGTTCCTGAATTCTAGGCCTTAAAATAGCACAAACTATTGCCTCAATCATCTGGAGGTCAAATGTCTAAACCCATAGTATAGACTTTACAGCAAAGGTGCTGGCAGGGCTAGTTCGATCTGGAGGCTCCAGGAAAGAGCCTGTCACCCAATATTTCCCAATGTCTAATGACTGCCCATGTTCCTCAGCTTGTGAGTCCCTTCTTGCATCCCTCAGACCTTTGCTTCAAGCACCCCTTATTTCCCTCTCACTCTAACTCTTTAAGGGTCCGTAGGGTAACCTTGGGTCCACCCTGAAAACCCATGGTGTGCTCCCACTTCAAGACCCTCAACTTACAACTGCAAGGTATCCTTTGCCACATAAGGTCACAGACTCACAGGTGCTAGGGATTAGGATATGGACATCTTTGGGGGGTCATTCTTCTGTCTACCACAACACTAGTCTACCTACCTACCCCCAGACTGTCAGCAACCTAGAGGCTCCACCTCCAAAATATGCCCAAATCACCCTGGCTCCCTGAAATTCCCCTGCTCCCAACCTAGCACAGGGCCCCCCACCTCTGCCTGGACAACTGCCAGCCCCTCCCAACTGATCTTCCTGCAGCCATCTTGCCCCCCCCCCCATCCAACTTCCCCAGAGCTGCCAGAAGAATCTTTTTAAAATATCAAGCAGGGCCGGGCTCGGTGGCTCAGCCTGTAATCCTGCGCCTTTGGGAGGCTGAGGTGAGTGGATTGCCTGAGCCCGCAGGTTCGAGACCCACCTGGGCAGGCGAGACCTCATCTCTACAATAAAATCAAAAAATTAGCCAGGCGTGGTAGTGCGCGCCTGTAATTCCGGCTACTTGGAAGGCTGAGGTGGAAGGATCGCCAGAGCCCAGAAAGTAAAGGCTGCGGTAGCCGGAAGCAGCCACTACACTCCAGTCTGGGCAATAGAGTGAGACCCCCAACTCAAAAAAAAAAAAAAATCAAGCAGGGATACTATCTCCTTGTTAAAACCCATCAGGGGCATCCTGATGTGACCAGGTCAAAATCCTTATAGGCCCTTCAGTCTCTGGCCCCTTCTTACCTTTAAAAAACAAAAGGGCAGGAAAAGTGCAACTTTTCCCTCCATGAACTGTCTCTCCATCCCTTGCCACCAACCCTCAGAGGCTCTGTCCTCCATGTAGGACACAGGGCAAATGACCACAGGGGTCCTTGTGTTCCAGCTCTTCATCCCAAGGTTCCAAGCTCCCCTTCCTCCCAAAGGCAGAAGACAGCAAGTCAACTCAGAATTCTAACCTGCATCCTGCCCCTCCACGTCCATTTTAATGGTAAAATGACTGCTAAAACCACAGAAAACTGCAAACATGGAAGAAATAAAAAACAGAAGGTCAGGGAGAGGAGGGAGCGCATGACAGTGTGACATACCATTTACCTTTCCAGGCAGACAGACAAAAGAGGCTATCTTAGGTTGATGGATCTAGAAATAGGGCAGAGAGATAAATTATTTAATGTTATAAGGACTAAAAACAGAAGTTTAATGGCCTTTGGGGCATGCTGGGAGAGAAGCTTTTACTTTTAATTTTCCATCCTTATGAACTCTAATTTCTTAGACTATGTAAGTAAATACATCAGAGTAGCCACTTATCAATATCCAAGCACTGATCTCGCAGGGTATGTGCACATGTTTGTGCAAATTGGCTTCAGTTTCCCACCTAGTACAGCATACCTTCACCATGGCTTCCCAACTCTGCCCCCTGGAATTCCTACACCAGAAACAGTCTTGCCAAGGATGTCTTACAGGTCAACTGGGAGCGATATGATCCCGTCAGCAGCCTCTGCTGAACACTGTCTCTGGACCCCTCCTCTTCTTCCATTTTTAAAAAGCCCTTTTCTCCCTGAATCACTGCATGCCAGCCACTCCTGAAGCCAGCTGCTCTTTTCATTGTCAGGTGACAAATACCCACACATCATCATTCTGACTCTTCCCAAAATGGGAGGCAGTGCTCCACAAATATAGCCATAATGGGCACAGCCAACAATCCCAACACGACGACCCATTCCTATGGCTCAGTTCCTCCAGTGACACCCAACCACCTCCTATGGGAGGGTATTTCACAACGTTTTAGAGTCCGAAAGGATTCTAGAGAACAAATACACCCACATCATAAAATCATAAAAATGCAGAGCATGGGACCACTTCAGACCCAAAACTCAAAATCTCTCTTTTTTTTTTTTTTTTTTGAGTTGGAGTCTCACTCTGTCATCCAGATTGGAGTAGAGTGGTATACTCCCGGCCACCGCAGCCTTGACCTGCTGGGCTCCAGCAATCCTTTCGCCTCAGCCTTCCAAGTAGCTGGAACTACGGGTGCGCGCTACCACACCCGGCTAATTTTTGATTTATTGTAGAGATGAGGTCTCGCCAAGTTGCCAAGGCGGGTCTCGAACCCGTGGGCTCAGGCAATCCACTCACCTCAGCCTCCCAAAGGCAGGGGTTACAGGCTGAGCCACCAAGCCCAGCCAAAATCTCTTCAACCACTTCCCCAGGTGGTTCCAAAGTACACTAAAGTTTGAGATTCCCGAATCCAGCTCAATCACAGTATCTTTACAATGAGGAAACTTAAATGTAGAGATGTAAGTGATTAGCCTACAATGAACCATCTAATACACTGCTAGTTAATTATTCTACCTGTAGTCCAGTGTCCATTTACAGGAACTTGTGAGATATAACATGCAAAAATAATGGAGGGAAGTTACTCCAACATAATAAAAGCCATATATCAAAAAGCCCCAACCAACACACCCAATGGTGAAAGACGAAAAGCTTTTCCTCTAAGATCAGGGAGAGGCAAGGATATCTGTCTTTGCCACTTCTACTAAACATGCAGTGGAAGTCTTAGCCAGAGCAACGAGGCAAGAAAAAGAAATAAAAGGCAACCGAATTTAAAAGGAAGGCATAAAATTATCATTGTTCACAGATGACATAATCTTATACATAGAAAACTCTAAAAATTCTATTTAAAAAGTTGTTAGAACCCATAAATAAATTCAGCAAAGTTGCAAGATACAAAAGCAACACTCAAAAAACCATTTTATTTCTATGTACTAACAATGAACCACCTGAAAAGGAAATTTTTTTTAAATTCCATTTACAATAGCATCAGAAAGAATAAAATATAAGAAATAAACTTAGCCAAGGAAGCAAAAGACTGGTGTATTGATAACTACAAAATGTTGCTAAAAGAAATTAATGAAGACACAAATACATGAAAAGACATCACATGTTCAGGGATTAGAAGACTTAACAATTGGCATGGTTAAAATGCGAATACCAACTAAAGTAATCTACAGATTCAGTGTCATCCTATCAAAATCTCAGCAATATTGTTTGAGGAAATAGAAAAACCCATCCTAAAATTCATATGCAATATCAAGGGACCCTAAACAAAGAAACCAATCTTGAAAAAGAAAAACAAAATTGGATGTCTAACACTTCCTGATTTCAAAACGTACAACCAAGCTACAATCATCAAAATAGTATAATGCTAACACAGACATAAAGACTGATGGAATAGAATAAAGAACCCAAAAGTAAATCCTCAATATATGATCACATGATCTTCAACAATGGTGCCAAGACAATTCAAAGGGAAAAGGACAGTCTTTTCAACAAATGATGTTGGGAAAACTGAATTTACACACACACACATACACACACACACACAAATAAGGTGGGACCCTTACCTAATTCAGAATGGATCAAACGTCTAAACATTATTATAGCTAAAAAGACAAAACTCTTTGAAGAAAACACAGGACAAAGGCTTCATAACATAGGATTTGGCAATGATTTCTTGAATATCACACCAAAAGTACAGGCAACAAAATAAAAAGACAGATAAATTGGACTGCACCAAAATTTAAAATGTTTGTGCATCAAAGGACACTATCAACCGGATGAAAAGTCAGCCCACAGAATGAGATAAAACATTTGCTAATCATATAACTGACAAAGAATTGATATCCAGAATATATAAAAAAGAACTCTTACAAGTCAACAACAACAAAAAAACAAACAACCAGATCATAAAATAAGCAAAGAATTCAACAGATATTTCTCCAAAGAATATATACAAATGACTGATAAGCACATACAAAGATGTTCAACACCACTAATCATTAGGGAATTGCAAACCAAACCATAAGATACAACATGCTTATTAGGATGACTAATATTAAAAAATTTTTTAAAAGAAAATAACAAGTGCTGCCAAGGTTGTGGAGAATTGGAACACTTGTGTACTGTTGGTGGTTTATAAAATGGTATGACAGCTCCAGAAAGTAGTGTAGTGATTCCTCAAAAAATTTAAAACAAGCCTGGCTTTTTAAACTGTGTGAGTCTCTCTAAGGTATGTGTGTAAACCCTCAAACATAAAGAGCTTTTCTTGCTACTCAACTATAACCACCACCAATAGCTTGATTTCCTCCAGTGACCACATTACGATTGTAGGGGAAAAAAGTCACCGAGTAGATAGGACACTCCCAGAGGTGGAGCTGAGGGACACAATCCAGTCAGAATGTAAAGGGCCACACTCTGTCTGACATGTACAAAACACAGTGGAGCCAAGTTCTAGGGGAGGGGCCCACTCTGGAGGATGCACCCGGCTGGCGGTCATGGAGAGTGGCCGGACTCTAGATGGCTTCCAAAGATAGAACAGCAAGATTTATTAGCTTGACAGGTGCACAAGAGGAAAAAAAGGGCAAGGTTTTCAGCCTGAGCACCTGGAAGATGGTATCCCATTTACTCAGATGGGGACAGAAAGGCAGGGACAGGCTAGGCAGGACATGCTAGAATCAAGGGCTCTGCTTTGAACACATTAAGCCTGAGCTGCTATCAGACATCCAGGTGGAGATGCAAGATAAACAGTTGTATTACACTCTTTATGAAAGAAAAAAGATGCTCAAACAGCTATCCCACAAATAAATGTTTCATACAAATAAGCCAAACAAGTTCATAAACAAAATTAACACATAAGGACATGAAAACATAGCAGAAGTCCAAGAACTCCAGAAAACTAAAATAGGAAAAACAAATTTAAGACCTGACAGCAGACAGGATAGTTCATAAGTATACTATCTGGGTAATAATCCTAAAATGCATCAGTAGGTCATAAAAGGATTAATGCCACAAATAAAAGAATAAATAAAAATAAGAAAGTGTAGTTCATTAGAAAGGGAAAGAATAAAAATGAACCATTTCCAAAACCTGTTTTACAAACCACTGCAAAAGCCAAAAATAACAAGACGACATCATCCCAATATCACACAGGCTCTGAAGGGAACAAGTCACCATGTTCACACAGCCCGACAGTGACAAATGCTTCTAACTGTTGTCTGAGCATTCTGCAGAGATAAATGTGCTCCACAGGGTGGCCCACAGTAATTAACAAGGTAATGAGTTGACTGTTCTTAGCCATAATCTATAAAAGGAGGAGAATCTTCTTGGTTAAGACAGTTAAGTTGCAAAGCTCAAGATTTTACCTCCTGGTCACAGTATGTTCAATTATATCCCAGCGTTCAAATAAAAGCAGCATGAGATATCTGATATTTTTACCCTGTTAACTCTTTCTGGGTAGGAGGTCTATATACTATTCTACATGTCACGCTTTTATCATTGCAATATTTTATTCCAAAGCCAGCAAATTATCAAAGGTAGATGAAAGTATTTCTTGTGTTTGGTTTTGTTTAGGGAGTTGGAGGAAGGGGAGGAAAGGTGGGTGGATGTCTAATTAAGGTATTTCTTGGAGAAGTTGTCATCTAAATGTGTGCTATTTAATGGTACAAATATTTGGGTCCACGCCACACCCTCCCTGGCAGGCAGCTCCAAGAAGAAAACAGCTCACCTTCCAACTCCAAACACGCCTGATTTCCACCTACTCTGCAATGCCCTGATCACTGGCAGAGGCTGAGGGAACACCTCAACTGCCCGGAGTCTAAGAGCCCTGCCTGCATCCTCCCACCTCAGCTGGGGCAGGACCTGCAACCTGAGATGCTCGCGTATCCTAAAACAGTCTCTCCTTCTTGAGTGTCCACTCCCTCTGAGGTGGAATGGTCAGGCTCTTGTGCAGCCATACAATCAGGAGCACCCCAAGAACCACCTCTTCCCATGACATTCTCACAGTTACCCTTAAACCCATCTTCCTTTTTTATAAAAGAAATCCTTGACTCATAAAAGAGCAATTCATGCCTGGCCTCCCTAGGGCTTTGATCAATAAGGAGCTGGTAACATTTCCCAGGTCACTCCTCTGTGCTAGGCACCATGCAAACTCACTTCCCATGGGGGTCCCACCTAGGCCAGGCACAGCTTCTGAGATGGCAGGATTGCATGTCTATGTGATCCAAAGGGGGCTAGGGCTCAGAAAAGCTCAGTAATGCCGTCGTCCAAACAGCTGGTGACAGCAGACCCAACCCCTGGGCCCCAACCACTCTTCCCCCTGAAGAAAGAGAAGTCAAAGGGGAATTCTGACATTCCAAACAGCTTAACTCAAATCATATTTATCCCAGAAATAAATATACTGGATCATTAAAACAGCAATTTCCTTGCTTTGCACTGAAATATCATGTCAGTATAGAAACACTGGTTATACTGCATGTTACAAAAAGTAAAGTGCTGATAAAAAGTTTAAATTGAGTGCATATCATTTCTTTTAAATGCAAAAGATAAACGGCATATTAACCAGTTCTTATTAAATCCAGTTTGTTTTGAAGATCTACTTCTTCAAGCTTCGTCCTCCTAGAGAATATTTTTCCAAAAAAAAGGAAAGAAAGGCCATTTCTAGAATTGAGGCACACCTCAAATGCTACCTTACAGAAGGTTCAAATGTTCAACAAATAATTTGGAAACATCAAACATAATCATCTTTGCTCAGTATACAAAGAAGAAGGTGAATCTGCTAGAGGAAAAAGAAAGTTAAAAAAGACAAGTAAGGAAAGATAGGCAGACAGACAAAATATTTTTTAAATGCCAGCAGTTTAAACAAGATTATTTATCTAGAGAACTCATTTAGAGGGGGAAAAAAAAGACAAGAAAAGCAGCCACCTGCAGAGGAAGGCTGAGGAGGTATACACATGCGTACTTAGTGCAGGTGTGATGAGCTTATGGGCCTTACCAAAAGGAAAGGTATCCAAAAGGACAGAAACTTCCCTGTTCAACCCCCAGATGTGTGCTAAAAGAAGGGACCAAGGCCCTGGTCGGTATGGTCACTCCATCACTCCTAAGACCTGGACACAAGCCTGCCCCCTGTGGGCTTCTCCCTCACCCCCTGGAGGAGTTGCCTCATCCAGAACATAGAAATAACATCCAACCCTGCAGTCACTATGAGTGCCATGTGAGGTCACAGATGGAAAAGGCCTCAACAAACCGCTCAGGCCACACGCAAAGCTGTGCATTACACCTGCCATCACAGCACGTTGGAGAGTTGGTCACAGGTGACCTCACACGTTCTATTCATCCAGATAAACACAGGGAAGGGTCACCCAAGCATTGCCTGGCGTGCCATGTGAGCAGAGTCCACCTGCAGTCCTGTGATGATCATGACACAAACAGGCCTGTGTGCAGCTGGAGACAGCACAGAACACCCCGTTACAACCCAGGCAACAACTCAACAAAGCAAATTTCTGAGTGCCCACGTGAAGGGAAGGGAGCTCTGGTACAGAAATTGGGGTTCAGCAGGTACTCAAAGGTCAGTTCTGGTTCTTTATGATGAGTCTCCTGCTGTGCTTTGACTTGACAGCTACATTTCATCTATAACCCCAAAGAGGGCACAAGAGGGTGGTCCAGGAGCACATAACCACCTTGTCCCCAGCACCCACCAATGAGTGACGAGGAGGAGGGTAGCCCAAGTGGACACACCATGCAGACAGGCCAAGGCAAGTGTCCGCAACCACATCACTACAGACCCAAGCTCAGGAGCAGCAGAGCCGACCATAGGCTCCTACTCACACATCTGCTCATCAGGGTGTTTGAACTGAATAACTCTGTAACAGCATCTATCAGTCGAGGAAACTTTTCCTTTTCCTTTCTAAATAGAAGGCATAGGGAACACTGGGCGTTAAGGCAGATCTTGTTTACAAATAAGCACCTTCACAAGAGAACTGAAAGCAGAACCCAAATTCATCAACATGTAACATTCCAGATGAGGCAGTCAGCCTCTGGCTGTCCTCTAGCTAAGAAGATACCTGCATAACAGCACCCTACTTGAGGCGTTGCACTAATCCACAGGTTCTATTGGTCCAAGATCTGGTGTCCCATGATGGACAGCACACCTCAAATGCTACTTTACAGAAAGCACAGATCATATCTAAGTTGGCTGTGAATGAATAAGATTGTTTTTAACTTCTTGCTTGTTATTCCAAATAAAAATAACTGGACCTAACTTTTTCATCATGGAATTCCTAGCATTAAAGTTGACACAAATTGTAATGATTTATATAAATTCTAAACATAAAAACTCCCTTGTGAAACTGTGGAATTCAGACACTCAATGGACTTTGAATGAATGAATGAATTAAATGACTGCATGAGTCCTTCATGAGGTTGAAGGGCAACCACATCAACCGTGAACTGAAAACTCTATGAATAAAGCCTTACAATTATGAACATTCTTGGAAGGAATAGAATACTTCCACTCAGAAACTAATCCTCTAGGAGCACTTGACTACTCAGCCCTTGAAGGCAGAGACACGGGCCTTCTGAGGCAGGAACCCGACAGAATTCAGGCCACGACTGGCAGCTCACGCTCCTGCCCTAGTCACAAGGGCTTCCCACAACTGGCCCCAAGTCTGGGCAGGTATGAGTGGAATCACCCAGACAAACCCTCCCCTGATGGGGATCACCTTGGTGAACAGGCCTGGAAAACTGCTGGGGGAGAAAGATCTAGCACCTACACAGGATAGGACAGAAAGCTGCAGGTGTCCTCGAGAGAACCATACACTTTCATCATTCCATGGGAGAAGGTGCCTGCTGATACGGGGCCTACTGGTGTGAATAACAGGGGTCACGTGATGAGGCAAGTGTCCAGAAGACAAATCCATCAGTAGAGAGACTGGCAGACCCATAGCAAGAGGCCAGGGGCGCCAACAAGACCCCATGTGGGAGGTGGGGGGCAAGGCAAGGAGCCGTGGGAGGCAGCAAGACTCAATCAGCAGGAGATGGAGGAGTGGAAGAGTCAAATACGACTCCAGAGGTTCCCTCTTAGATGGCTGGGGAAACTGAGGCATGCCTCAGGAAGACACAGGACGGCAGAGGACAATGCTCTCTTGCTGACTTGGGTGCTACCTCCAGCCCTGGCGATGCCCAGCAACTGCTTGGGGGTTACTTCTTGATTGTAAAGAGAAAGACAGTGGCCCGTGCTTTCAACAAGGCCCAAGAACAAGTGAAGACAGGATGACAATGGGAGGCTATGCAATGGCAGGAGTGAGTCAAGTTTGCAGGGAAGCAAAAAGCATAACTTGGCCTGCTGGCGCGCCTCAGAAAGTGGGCTCAGGGTCACAGCTGGGGAGTATGGCAGGCCAGACTTGGGATCATGGCCAGGGAGCATGGCAGACCAGCTTCGGGAGCAGGCTCAGGGTCATAGCCAGGGAACATGGTAGACCAACCTCGGGGTCACAGCCGGGAAACACAGCAGGCCAGCCTCGGGGAGCAGGCTTGGGGTCCCAGCCAGGGCACATGGCAGACCAACCTTAGGGACCAGGCTCGGGGTCATGGCCAGGGAGCACAGCAGGCCACCCTTAGGGAGCAGGCTCTGGGTCACAGCCAAGGAGCAAGGCAGACCAGTCTTGGGGAGTAGGCTTGGGATCACAGCTGGGAAGCACAGCAGGCCAGCCTTAGGGAGCAGGTTCAGGGTCATGGCTGGGGAGCACAGAAGGCCAGCCTCAGGGAGCGAATCAGGGTCATAGCCAGGGAGCATGGCAAGCCAGGTTTGGGAAGTAAGCTCGGGGTTGTTGCCAGGGAGCACAGCAGGCCAGCCTTAAGGAGCAGGCTAGGTTATAACCAGGTAGCACAACAGGCCAGACTCAGGGAACAGGCTCGGGATCATGTCTGGGGAGCACAGCAGGCCAGCCTTGGGGAGCAGGCTTGGGCTCATGGCTGAGGAGCACAGCAAGCCAGCCTTGGGAAGCAAACTCCGGGTCAAGTCTGAGAAGCACAGCAGGCCAGCCTCAGGGAGCAGGCTCGGGGTCATGGCTGGGGATCACGGCAAGCCAGCCTTGGGGAGCAAGTTTGGGGTCACAGCTGGGGAGCATGGGAGGCAAGCCCTGGGGAGCAAGCTTGGGTCATGGTTGGGGAGCATGGCAGGCTAGCGTTGGGAAGCAGACTCAGAGTCATGGCTGGGGAGCACAGCAGGCCAGTCTAGGGGAGCAGGCTTGGGGTTGTAACTGGAGAGAATGGCAGACCAACCTTGGAGAGTAGGCTCAGGGTCATAGCCGGGGAGCATGGCAGGTCAGCCTTGAGGAGCAGGCTCGGGGTCACAGTTGGGAGCAGGCAGGCCAGCCTTGGGGAGCAGGCTCAGGGTCATGGCTGTGGATCATGGCAGGCCAGCCTTGGGAGCGGGCTCAGGGTCATGGCCAGGGAGCACAGCAAGCTAGCCTTGAGGAGTGGGCTCAGGGTCATGGCTGGGGAGCACGGCAGCCCAGGCCAGAACAACACAACCAGGAACACTCCATATGTCACATGAGAGAAGTGTCAAGGTGAGGGGCCCACCTCAGGTGCACAGATGGCCAGGCAAGTGACAGAAGGCTGACAGTCAGACAACAAGAAGCCAGCAGCATGTGGCAGGGGGGTGAACTACACCTACCTAGCTGTGCTGGCCCTCGGATCCTGGGGAGAAGTCATTGCCTCCACACTGCACTGTCCTGGCTTCTTCAAGTCCCTGCTACCACCTTCTGCTGCCACCAACACACGCATGGCCTGTCCTCTCTGAGAAAGCCAGTGCACCAGGGGCCGCATGGATGGCACTCCATCAAGCCTGGCACATGCTCACCTCTCAACCATGCAGGATTACCAGCTGATGGAACCAGGGAGAGTTACACCCAAAGCCCTCTCCACCCAGCACACATGTCCTTTCTAGCACAAGTTCTGCAAAGGAAAGACTGAGTTCGAATCCCTGCTCTGTGGCCACTTACTCACTGCTTGTCCTACTTGGAGACGTGAACCATGAACCCAGGTGGTTCCATCTGGAAACACCTCAACTATGGGTGCCTAGGGGATCATGTCAGATATTCTATTTTAATGACAATGTGACCCTAATGCCAATGCTTCACGGTTTCGCACCCCTGGGCTTCCCCTTCTGTGCCACCCCAATGGCCACTGCAGTTGTCAGGCCAGGCCTTGTATAGGGTCATCTCTGAGGAGCACGGCAGGGCACCGTGCTCCTCAGACATGACCCCACACAAGCCCTCTCCACCTAGCATGCATGCCCTCCCCAGTACAGGTTCTGCAAAGGCCTCACAGTCCTGCCCCCATGTGAAACACAGATGCTTCACTGGCTGCTCTGCAGGGCCAGCTCAACTCCCTGTTTCTTGACCTGGGCTCCTCCAGCCTGCTGCTCCTCCTTGGAGCCACCTGGCTGAGCTACACTCAGTGGGACATGGCAGCAGCTGAGCCATACTCAGCAGGACATGGCGATGGCCCTGTCCCGATGCCTGCCAGGGACACAGGCAGGGCAGGGGTGACTCCTCTTCTCCTCCAAAGAGGCATTCAGTCCATGTGTGCTAAACCGGACAGATATGAACACCTACCAGGCATCAACTGCCTCACAGGAGTTCTGTGATAGAAGGGCACATCCCGCTCCAACACCAAGCAGCTGACTCACAACCATGACAAGAGGCTGCCACAGTGGGCTCCAGCACCTCATGAACAGTGGGCAGCAGCGGCAGGCTCACCCATGAACTGCTCGTGCAGGTGCTTCCACAGCTCTAGGCTGCTAAGTAGGTGGTGTGAGCACACAGTACAGAAAACACAAGGCCACAATCCCCTCCTACTGATCTGGCATGGGGCTAAAAGCACCTGCTGGCATCTCAAGACTCTTTCTGAACTTCAGTTGGATTATGTCATGAAATCTCATGGGACCACTCCACCATCCATTCCACCATCCACTCCACCATCCACTCAACAGATACTAACTGAAGGCCAGGCAGTACACGTGAACTACCTCACTGCAACCTCGTAATGACTGCTCAGGAAGACCCAGGAAACATGGGCAAGCTGGTGAGGACAGTAAAAATGCCAGTAATCTCATGTAACCTAAAAGTTGCCACTCAAACCAATTCTGAGAAAGGGCTCTGTGACAATTGAGACGTGTCAAATTCCCCTGTTCAAGTCAGGAAAAAGTAGGGTCTTTCACAGTAGAAGTCATTAGATTTTATAAAAATTTCTTTAGCTAAAACCTCAACTTCCTAAAGAAACTTCTAGAAGGAGATTTTTTCCCTATGTTCCATAGAATAAAACTTTCTATTGATTTTTTAAAATTAATTCCTGATAATGATCATAAAAATATATGTCCCAGAATTCCAAAAAGGTGTGACAACACCTTGTGGGAGAGACACGTGGGACCTTGTGCCACACTCCTCTTTCTGTCGTCCCATGCCAAGAACCACGGGGCACCTGGCTCTGGAAAGTCAAGAAACATGGTGGAGCCGGTCTTGTCCTCAAATAGAGAAGCAAATAAAAATAATCACCAAGACCTCAATTCCCTTACATTTCTCTCTCTTTACCCTGAGGGAGAGTAGGGAAGGCAATACAGCAGAACCACACACAGATCAGCCCAAGTCTGCTTTCCCAAGGCCCTCTGCTATGCACAGTGCAGCACCTCAACCCCTTCCAACTGGAGGAGAAAAGGATCCTAAGGGAACAGGATGCAGGAAAAATAACATCTTACTTATTTTCTTTTTATTTTTTTTGTAAAGACCAGGTCTTACTAGTTACACAGGCTGGTCTTGAACTCCTGGGCCTAAGTGATCTTCCCACTTCAGCCTCCGTAAGTGTTGGGATTACAGGCATGATCCACTGCACCTGGCCACGGGACAAGTGATTTTTTACTAAAGGAAAGTTTCACTAACAGGATTGTCTCAAACAAATGAATGAATCTAAAGTGTTTTTCCTGCTTTTTAATGTATGGTCCATTTTATTAATATGTTGCATTGAGGGTTAATAAAGTGCTTGTGTTTAGTAACTATTGCGTTCCATTCATGCTCGTAAAAGTCTATAAGTGAAAAAGAGAAGTCTTAATAACAAAGTGAAATGGATCAAGAAAATCAGTGTTTTTCCTTATCTATGCTCATACAACACCCTGACACTCATGCAGGGGGCTTTTCTCTACACCAAGCAATTCTGCAGACTTCACTGGATACCACCTGGCATCTTCAACTTCAACTAATCCTGACACTATTAGCTCAAACCTCGTGGCCTGGAGGTGCAGTCCCACAAGCCTCCTGACATCCCTTTAGTAGCCAGCATAACACAAACCCAGGCTTCAACCATACCTCAGGGTTCCCACCACCCCCTCCGATTAACTTGCCAGAGCAGTTCACAGAACTCAGGAAAACACTTGGCTCATGCTTATCTATACTGTAAAGGATCTTACAGAGGACACAGAAAAGCAGCTGGACGGAAGAGCCACACAGCGAGGCACAGAGTTCCAGGCCCTCCCAGGAGTCTCCTCCAGAAACCACGTTCAGCTATCCGGCTTCCAGCACCCAGTCCTCTGGGGGTTTCATGGAAGCTTCGTAATGTAGGCATAACTGATCAATCACTTGTGATTGTTCATCAACTCAATTTTCAGTCCCTCTCCTTGGAGGTGGGGCTTAGAGTTCCAACCCTCAGATAATGCCTAGGTCTTTCTGGTGACTAGTCCCTATCCTGAAGCTGTTAGAGGCTCCCAGCCCACAGCCATTTCATCAGCACACAAAAGACACTCTTTTCACTCTAATGCTGTAACCAGGAAACAGGATGAAAATCAAATATATATCTCACAATACCACACAAAACAAAATTAAATGTTTCCGTGTCAGACCCTAACACTGCTTGCTACATGAGAGCAACTGACTTCTTGGCTAGTAAGAAAAAATTTATAATGAATGATCAGAAAATAAAACTGTCTATAAAGAAACCCAAATTTGGGTATGCACCAAAAATAAAGGAACACTACGTTGAGACTCAAGGTGTCAAACTCCCTGTCTGCACTGGACACTCTTGGCTCATGATTATTATGCTGGCATAATTACTGAGAGTGTCCGTTTTTACTCTCAAAAATGGCACAGTTTGGACAACTCAGTATATACCACTCTATCTGGAAATAAAAATGATTCCTGAACATTCTCTGACAAAGGAACATTAAGGTTTTCAGAAACATCCGGATGCACAGAGAAATGCAGCACAATTCGCTTTTACACTCCCCAGTCCTGAAAGAGTTACTGAGCACATGAACTGTCACTGCTGTAAAGGAATAAAGATTGACCAACACTGAATATTTGCAGAATTTCTTCAGACACAAGTGTGGGGCTTGGCCTTGCAACCTATATTTGGAGCTCCCTCCCGCCCCATCTCGGGATCTGGAGCCAGGCAGGGTGATTCAGCACCTCCATGGCATTCATTAAAATGCCACAGTGCTGCACAACCAGGAAGGGGAAAAGGTATAGGACACACAAACATCAAAATCAAAACTGCTTTCTTTAAAAACAAAAAGGATGAAATGCTGTGCATCCCTGCTGAAGGGTTCGTAAAGCAGCCGAAGTGACAAGTGCGTCTCTTACCACTGTCGCCAGGCAAGTCATCCTACGGTTGTGCAAACTGCTCAAGAGATGCTCAAAAATACATATATGGGACATCGAAGAACACAAGGGACCTTTCAGGGGCTGGGCAAAGGAGAAACACGCTGCATCTGCTTGCATGGGCTCACCTTCCAGATCCTGACTTGTTCCTTGCCTCCTAGAGGGCAGACTGCAACTTCCCACCCTTGTAGCCCTCATCTCTCATCTTTGAGTCCTTACACACTGCTCTGCACACAAGAAATCTGCAACCAATGTTCAGTGAAATAAACTAATACAAAAAGGAGGAAAATGCTTTCAAATATAATTTTTGCGCCAACATTCTTTTCAAAGTGCAGTATAAAAAAAAACCCAATCCAGGAATAGTGGCTCATGTCTGTAATCCTAGGATTTTGGGAGACAGAGGTGAAAGGATTGTCTGAGCCCAGGGGTTCGAGACAGCCTGGGCTACTTGGTGAGAACTCATCTCTACAATAAATAAATAAATAAATAATAAGCTGGGTATGGTGGTACACTCCTATAGTTCCAGTTACTTGAAAGGTTGAGACAGAAGGATCACCTGAACCCAGGAGGTCGAGGCTGTGGTGGCTGTGATTGTGTCACTGCACTCCAGCCTGGGCAACAGAGTGAGACTCCAACTCAAAAAAAAAAAAAAGAGAAAGAAAAGAAACTGCCATGCGTGTGGAGGTGGAGAGGAAGAACCATGCCAAGAGCAAGCGGGTGCTGCTGGTGAGAAGAAATCTATTCTTCTAGAAGTGGTGTGTAAAGGTTTGACAAGCCTAATTATCACAGAAAGTCAGATATATTGTAATCAAACCACACCCTCCCCAGAAAAAAAAAAACAGCTACATAAATTATGTTAGATCTTAAGTCATAACCCCCAACACTTAAGTTATAAAAAAGTTCCACTGAAATTTATTTCAAGTCTCAGCTGAGGAGAGCTTGAGCATTCTTTTTTTTTTTAATTAATTTTTGTAGAGACAGGATCTCACTATGTTGCCCAGGGTGGTCTCAAACTCCTGGCCTCAAGTGATCCTCGCGCCTCAGCCTCCCAAAGTGCTGGGATTACAGATGTGAGCCACTGTGCCCCATCAAGCCTTCTTTAAAACAGACTTTGAGGCACTTTTTATTTCTTTTCCTCAGCACCCTTTGCAAAGGTACTGGAGTTTGAGAAGTCACCACCTAACCACTGAAAGTCTCCTTCATAAGGAAAGCTATCAAATGGGCCTCAATGCATCTTATCAAAACGGCCTTGAGTCCCTCTTCCTTCAGGACAACACCCACTCCTCCCATCAATAAGACAACTAGGTGAGCATGACCTAGTAATCAGCTCACAGGGTTATACAGGAGCTCATAGGACAGGGCTGGTAGAGAAAGGAACAGTGATTCCTGCCAACTCCCAATAGTGCAAAACAATGTTGCCTTCTCCAATAATACTCCACACAAAGGAAGCATTTCCTCAGGGACCTGACTTGTAAAAAATAGTAAAACTGAAACATTCAGGTCCCCTGAATTTTACAGTAGCCAAAAGCATTAAATGTCTAGCTCCCCATTTGTAAAATAGGCATAAATACTGTTACCACTTTCCTATATTTTAGAAAACGAATAAAAATGACATAAGCCACAAATATTCTCTTAAATTCTAGACATTTAGACAGTTACTTGCTCTTCTGAATAGGCATAGGTCAAAATAAAATATTTGACATATAGATTCTATATTCTGCTCCTGATAAAGAACAGAAGCACTCACGATCCACTCTGTAAATCTGCTTGGGGCCCAAAATATCATAAATTCAAATAAGGAATAGAAGGCAGGAAAAAAGACCTCTTAAACTCTTTGGATATTAAACACATTTGTCTTCCACTAAATGCCTTTTTTAAAAAGTGTCACCTTTTGAACTAACCAGAAAGTAAAGCAATTGCTCAGTCAATACAGATTCAGTCCTGACAGATTATGCCAACCAAGACTGGTCTTCATATTATACAAATAATTTGTTTCTATTCATCATAATCTTTCTAAATGACAAACTGTTACCTACCAAAAATATAATGGAAAAAAGTATTTTTCTCTACTAATCAATTAAAGGAAGAAAGGGGTTGTTCACATTTAAACACTCAATTTTAGGTGGAAAGACTGACAGAGACACTGCAGCCAAATAGCTTTTGACAGCACTCCTCTGTGTTCAACCTGGCAGCAGCTTTTACTCCAAAAGATGGAACACTGCACCCTTACATAAAGCCTCCCAGAGACCCGTCAGGACCATGGACACACTCATTCACTACTATTTGGTGCCCAGCACCCCTGACAGGTACTGGACACCACTTCAGGCATCTAAAAATCCAGTCCCAGCTGAATCAGAGAAGCGAAACACACAGCAATCTAACCCTGCAGACCCCAAGTTAATCCCCTCTGGCTTCTCCCCTGTCATAACGTTAGCTACTTTCTTAGTAAAATGCTGCAGCAAAGTGTGTGAAATCAGATTCTGGCAGAAGATTGACCAAAGAACCCTCCTGTGGCTGTGCCCTCAGCATAGCCAGCCTGCTGCCTACCTTATTATGTTTTTGCTGGTGTCGTGCCTTTGTGTCGAGAATGTGGTAAGGGCTTTCTGTGTCTTGGTTGATGTAATACACAAGCCTTGCAGGCAGTGTGATCTCCTTCTGCACGGCAGTCCTGTAACTGTTGTTACTGCTGCTGTTCTGTTGCAATGTAACGTCTCCAACGGCCAGGACTTCCAATTTTTTTTCTGCAGTTTCATTCCAATGCGGAGCTGGGGGACAGGAAACACAAATACACACACACACACACAAATCTATAAATATATAAGCACTGAGACACATCTTCCACTTGACTGCAAACACAAAGTTTCCTATTTATACAGCATGTAAGAAGTGGAGACACAGGAACGCCAGGTATTTCAACGATGAGATGGCCTTGTTAAGTCAACCAGGCTTACACCATCCTGCACTGGTTATTTTGATTTATGTTTTACGTATACATCGCCCGGTCCACCACAAACTCAACTTCCAAGTACGGAGGAGGACAGGGCAGAATGAACTTGAGGAGTTACTCAATAAACAACCCGGGATCCTGGCCCTGGCCCCACCTTCCTGACTGCTGCTCCACCTTCCTGACTCCTGCTCCACCTTCCTGACTCCTGCTCCCACCCGAGAGCCAGGACGCCCCCATGACTTGAGCACTGAATTCATGGGCACAAAATGCCGAGTCTTTTGACGAAACGGACCGTTCCCTTCTCAACTTTGAGATGAGCATATCCTTCGCCACGGAGGGATGCAGACGCTGGCGACTTTCCAATTTCTTTTACTTTCCTGCAGAGGCCAGCGCTCTGCGGTCACTCCAGTCATTCATGCATCGGACATTACTAGGTGTTAGTTATCGTGACAAGCCCCGGAAGAGCCCACAGCAAGGGTCGTGCACGAAGTAGGTCCTCGGCGCCTCCCCCGCCCGATTCCAGCAGCGGCAGGACATCTGAGGGGACAACCACGGCCGCCGCCACCGCTCCCTCCCGCAGGGCACAGCGCCCGCGCTCCCCCGCAAGTTGCGCGGACGCGCAGGGACCCGGGCCCCAAATGCTTCCCGAGGGCCCCTCGCATGGGAACGGCTCTGGCTAGCGCACAGAGACGGACCGGGCCCGGGGACCAGCCCAGAAGGCAGGCTGGGGCGCGCGGACGCAGGGCCGGGGCCCGGGGAAGGCAGGGTGCCGGGCGTACCCACCGCGGGGCCGGGCCGGGGCGGCGAACGCAGGCAGCAGCAGCAGCGCGAGCAGCAGGCGGGCCGCGCGGGCCGGGACGTGCGGGGCGCGGGCGGGCTTCGGGCCGGCGGGGCTGCAGCCCGGCGGCCTCATGGCGCATCGCCCCGGGCGTGGTGAGCGGCCGGCGGGCGGCGGGCTCAGACGGGCGGGGCGCGCATGGCGGGTGCGATTCTCGCGCTCCCCCGGCGCTCCCAGCGTCTCCTCCCGCAGCGCTCCCGGCGACTGCGGGCTGCCGCGGGCCGGGCTGCCGGGCGCGGGCAGCGCGATGCGGGGGCGAGCGGTGCGTGCGCCCCGCCCAGAACGCGCCGGGTCCGCGGTGCTGATACTGCCGCCGCTCCGGGCGCGGACGCACTGCGCATGCTCCGCCGTGGGAGGGGACCGCAGTGATGCAGCATCCCGCCGCGGAGGTGACGGCGGCGCCCCTAGGAGGCGGCGAGTTGCGGGTGGCTGGAACCCGTCGCGGGGGGACAGGAGGGTGCAGGTGATCCGACTGGGGCGAGGGATGCTCCCGAGAAAACGGTCGCGGGAGAAATCCCCTGCCGTTCTACCGCACAGACCTCACACCTTCTCGCTCCAGCCCCCAGCTCGGGATAAACGGAGGCCAAGCTCGTCCTCCTCGGTCCTTCATGTGTGTCCTAAATGCAAGTCATGTAGAGGTTTGTAGCCTGCAGGCTCACTCAACCGCGGGGAAGCCGGCTAGAGCAAATAGGCAGCTGGGACCCCGGGGCGCCTGGGTCCCCCTGCCTGGGTCCTTCCCCTGGGTCTTCCCCACGGTCTTCCCCACAGGTCCTCTCCCTGGATCCTCCCTGCGTGTCCTTCCACCTAGGCTCTCCCCAGAAGTCCTTCCCCCTGGATCCTTCCCCCAGCGTCCTCCTTCCCGGGTCTCCCCTGCATGTCCTTTCCTCTGGATCCACCCCACAGGTCCTCCCCTCCCCCTCCCTGGGTCCACTTCCTGGGTCCTCTTCCCCAGATCCTCCCCCTGGATCCTCCCCAAAATCCTTTCCCCTGGGTGCTCCTCCCTAGGTCCCCCCATCCTCCCCACAGGTCCTTCCTCCTGGGTCTTCTTCTCTGGGTCCTCCCCACAGGATTCCTCCCCATGGATCCTCCCCCTGGATCTTCCCCACAGGTCCTTCCCCCTGGATGCTCCCAGCCTGGTCTTCCCCCCAGAGTCTTCAGTCCCGGGTCCTTCCCCAGTCCTTCCCCCGGATCCTCCCTTCTGAGTTCTCCCTCCTGGATCCTCTCCTCCCAAGACCTCCCACCTGGATCCTCCACTCCTGGACCCTCCCTCCCAGGTTCTCCCAATCTGGGTACTTCCCACCTGAGTCTTCCCCTCCTGGATCCTTCCCACCTTAATGCTCCCCACCTGGATCCTCCCCACCTGAGTCCTCATCACCTAGATCCTCCCCTCCTGGCTCCTCCCCTCCTGGATCCTCCCCACCTGAGTTCTTCCCGTCTAGATCCTCCCTTCTTGGGTCCTCCTGGTCACTGCCTGGGGTCCTGGAGGAAGAAGATTAAGGCAGAAGACATTTGCTCACAAGTTCAGAGAGCAGGACCGAGTGTGTGTGGAAGGCCCTAGAAACGCTGGTGGGGAGAAACAGATGAGAGATGAGCACGTAGCACTATCTTGGGAAATCTGCTGTTTATCACCCTGGGTGGGCACACATGGAGGAGGACACGGTTCTATTTTGAGCTCCAGTCCTGACATCTGCAGAGAAGAGGAGGGGTTTCCTCTGGAGGCTGTAAAAATGCAGATTCAGGGCCCCTGGCAGGCCAGTTTGGTTCACAGTCTCTGAACCTAGTGGCTTCGAATAAGAGCCTGGGGCATGTGTCTGCCCCAAACTCCTCTAGGGCAAGCACGCATTCATCCATCCTCCCAGCAACAGACTGGGCGATAAGTGTTGTCTTACTGCATACTTGTATTTAAAATGGAAACAACAACACCTACTTTGGGAGTGTGGAGGTTGTCAAGAAGTCCATGGGTTTAAAGCACCACGGCCAGGACAGAAGACAGTGCTAGCCATCTGTCTTCTTCTGCCACCAATTGCTGAGAAAAGCAGAAGACAAAACACACACACACACACACACATACACACACACGCATGCACGAATCCCTAAGATTAGCTGCTGGGGAGTTAAATCCTGATTTTATCTCTTCCTTTCTGTGTCAGAGCTCAGATATCACTATTATATATGTGTTCCTGTGAATTTGCTGTTGACGCCACCTACCCCACATGAGGTCAACAGTCTTCCTTTCAGCTCAGTACTGTGTCCCTAGGACTCAGCACAGCATTTGAGGCACAGAGAAATCTCCTGGAAAATATGTTGTGAATGAATGAATGGTGCCCAGAAGCAGGACTCATTTTCAGGACAGGACAGGGAACACTCCCGCCTCCTGGAGCTCCTGCTGTGGATAATGTTCCCGGGGACGCCCCCTCAAGGCATACGTGTTCTGGCCAGGCTTCCCCCATTTATATTTGATGTAACATATATCCCAAAAGGGGGCCTGGCAGAGAGAAAGCCGAAAGAAGAAAGAAGATGCACAGAGAGAGGGAGAAGGGAACGGGCGGTGAGAAGCACCCAGGTGCAAGTCACTTGAAAGGCATCTCTTGCAATTGAGTGACAGCCTTCTGACGTCTGTTCCAATAAATACGTCTGCCAGCCAACCTGCACAGGCTGAACGCCTGCCAGTTAGGACCATCATCACATGCACCTGGGGACAGAACAAGCATTCGATTCAGTTTCTAGTAATAGCAGGTGTTTACAAAAAGGGATGTCATCTTACATACCAGAATCAAAAGACAGCATTTATTTACAGAACTTTAGTGTTTTCAGACATTGCTAGAGTCAAGATAATGTATCAGTAAATGAAACAGTGAGTCAGAGAAAGAGCAAATCACTTAGAAAAAAGGTACTGGAAGTTTAGTCCTTAAACCATATATGTAAGGGACAGTGAAAAACAGAATTGACTATTCTTTCATTGACCAATTTGTTAGACTCAATGGTATTCTCATTAGGTAATCTGGAATCCTTATTGTTGCAGAGTTTGCATCTACACTTTCCCTCTGTGTTTTCTTGTTTTTTTGTTTTTGTTTTGAGTTGGAGTCTCTGTCGCCCAGACTGGAGTGCAGTGACACGCTTCCGGCCATCCTGCTGGGCTCCGGCGATCCTTCCGCCACAGCCTTCCAAGTAGCTGGAATTACAGGCATGCGCTACCACGCCTGGTTGGTTTTTTGATTTATTGTAGAGATGAGGTCTCGCTGCCCAGGCAGGTCTCAAACCCGCGGGCTCAGGCAATCCACTCACCTCAGCCTCCCAAAGCGCAGGATTACAGGCTGAGCCACCGAGCCCGGTCCCCTCTGTGTTTTCATAAAACTCAGTGACTTTCTTCATCCTATACTACCTGCTACCCTGGCCTGCAGGTGTGTATTTGTGCCATCTCTGGCCATCTCTGACCCCAGAGCCTAGTCGGCACCTGGGGTAGAGACAGCACAGGATACATGTGTGTTGAGGAAACAGGCACACACAGGTAGGGAAGGAGGGCTGCTGCAAGCTGGACTGGATGGAACAATATTCCAGAAGCTTGAGTGCTACCATGGCTCTGGTTACAAACATGTGCTGGCTTCCAAGTCCATCAGAGGACCACCGGAGGGATCCATCAGAGTGGCAGATGTGGAGAATGGCCACAGTCATGGATGGGCAGCCAAGAGGTCCCAGAAAGGAAGTGACACAGGCCACATGGATGCTAGGCCAGTAGACGAGGCAGTATGTGTGCAGGGTCCAGAAGGGATTGGGCACTGCTCATACGCAGCTGGTCAGTCTTGTGAGGGACGCCAGAAGGTCTCTCTGCTGTTGTCTGTTTCCAGAAGCAGAGCTGGACCCACTTTGAAACCAATGAGAAAAACGGTCCTGGACAGGCACAAACAAAGCTAGCCGTAGACATGTCAGGGTGGAAGGCATCTGCCCGCAGGGCTGAGACTCAAGAAAGAAACAGAAGAAGGGTCACAGAAGGAAGGCCTGGGGCTGCAAGGGGCCACAGGGAAAAAAGTGGGGTGGCAGGGCAGCTTCAAAAGCACAGCTGAAGTGGAATGATCCATTCCTAAAAAGCAAAGACCCCCATAAGAAGTTGCAGATCCTGGGTGGCATCATGTGGAGAGGCCTGGGGTGGGGGTGATGATGCAAGCAAGGCCCCACAGCCCTAGATATCCAGGGACCAGTGGGTGGCTCAGAGTGGCCTGAAGATGGATTGTTCCAGTGGAGACCAAGGCTTCGAAGGACCAAAGACAATGTGATTCCTGGAGAGCAGAAGCAGCAGGCATCAGACAGCACCAACAGCACCACCGTGCCTGGGCTCAGTGCTTCCTACGCAGCCCACAGAAGAAAGGCTGCCGCTCATGGCCACATGTCTCTACACACCATGTTCTTTCTTCACAAACCTTTAAAAACATAAAAAGCCATGCCCTGGTTTGTCAGCCCACATTTAGCTGCATATATCTATATTAAGCTTGAGGATTTTTCAGCCCTGTCTCATGTCCTCTGTTCACAAGAGTAAAGGAAGTAGGTGTGGAAACACACACAGCTCGTATTCCGGAAGCAAGTGCCCCTGGACAGATTCAGCTGTCTGATCAATAAGTAGTCGCTAAACTCTTAAAAGTTGTTCACCACACGCAGGGATTCCTAATGAAGAACGTGTTCTCCTTTTAGAGGTGATTCCCAGACTTAGATCACGGAGGGAATGCCAAAAATCATTCTCACACACACACACACACACACACACACACACACACACACAAGACGTCAAAAGTATTCTTGATGTTCCCTTTCTTTGGCCAAGCTCTGCTTTCTGGGGTGAGCAGGGAGATGGTGGATGGATGTCACAACTGTGATAGTCAGGAAATGGAATAGCATAAGCACCGATGGCTTCCCCAGGCCTGTCACCATTGGGCACTGCCCATGCTCAGACTCAATCCAGAAGAGAGTCCCAGCAGGGAATCCAGATACAGCCACACCCAGCATCACAGGTCATCTTCACGTTCAGAAACAGGTGCATACATCGGCTTGCTTACCCTACTACCAGTTCAGAAGGACAAACCCCAGAGGGACAATTTCAAAGTCACAGGGCAACTGATACCAGCACTACTGGGAAAGGAAGAACCTTCATTACCAGAAGAGCAGCAGTCACAGACATCTGCAACAGCATCACCGAAAAGACAAAAGTGTGTCAAGGTGTCAAGGCAAACACACCCGAAGGAAGGGAACCCCCAAAGAAACCAAAATTTAAGTTCTTAAAGGACATTATGATAAATGGAGGTTAACTGGGAATTCTTGACAGAACAGGATACACTGGAAAAACAGGGTTTTCTCCCCACTCCAAAAACACTGGGTTTGTGTATCTCACAGTCCAGTGTGTTTACAAGCTGTGGCACAAAGGGATAAACAAGCACGTCATGGTGATTTGTGGTGATAATGTGTGCTTTGCAAAACTTCAGAGAACCATGTTTATTAGAAATCAACACTGAGTCAACCCATCATGATTAAGCCCTCACAGGGTCACAGAACAGTGCTGGGAATTTCTGCAGAAGTAAATTACCACATACTCACGGGGGGCCTCAGCCACTTTTATAGACAGTGTTTGAATTTCTTCTAAAGAGGTTAGAGCCCTGGCAGTAGTTAATACGCTAATGATAATCTCTCCTATTTGCACAATGACACTGTTTAAGTCCTTTAATGATACCTGCTTTTATTACTGAGCACTGACACATTGCAAGTGCTTTATCTGTGTTATCGGATGTGGCCCTTGACCCTACAACACAGAGAAGACAGTAACTCCTACTCTTTGTGGAGCCAAGACACTCAGCAAGGTTTCTCAGTCCCAGTCACCTAGAGAGAGATTTTCTTTTTAATTGTATGCATTTTAGGTGTACAACCTTATGTTTTGATATACAAGGGGGGGACCCAGAAAAACCCAGAATTATCTTTTGGCGGGCAGGCCCCCTGTAGTACGGGCTTCCCCCATCAGGTAAGTGTTCTAAGAACCCATTGGCATCAGTGTACCAGCTAGTGTTGTTGTGACAGGCTGCATTCAGCTTCAGTTTTTGTTTTGTTTTGTTTTGTTTTTTTGTTTTTGGAGATTCTTTCAACGCCTTTGCCCATTTCATGGTAGGTGATTTACGAGCACACCTGCCCACACCACACTGAGTTTTCAGCAGTTTTTGGCCAAAAGCATCATGACCACCATGCCTCACTCTCCCTATTCACCCGATCTCACCCCACGCGAAGTTTTTTGTTTGTTTCCCCAGTGAAAAAGTCCTTAAAGGGAAACGTTTTGCCAATGTGGAAGAGGTGAAACAAAAAACAGCAGAAGCACATAAAGTCCTCAGAATTGACACGTTCAAAAACTGAGCAGTGGAAAAAACATCTCAATAGGTGTATTGCATCAAATGAAGAGTACCTTGAATATGGCTGAAGTTTAAACATGTAGGAATAAGTACACAGTTTTTTATAAATAACTTATGTTTTGGGGGGAGTCCCCACTCATACATAGTAACGTGGTTACTGCATTCAAGCAAATCAACATACCCATCATCTCACACAGCAACTCACCATGTATGTGTGGCAAGAATACCAAAGTCAACCCCCTTAGCACATGTCCAGTGCACAGTGCAGCACCATCATCTGTTATTTTCATACCAGGCCTCAGACCTCTAGACTCACCCATCCTTCATCACAGCAGTTCTGCGCCCTCTGACCTGCCTCTTCCCAATTCTCCCCCTCACCCTATAACCACAGTTCTATCCTGGGTTTCTATGTATTCAACATTTCTTTTAGATTTCACATGAGACCATGCAGTATTTTTCTTACTGTGTCTGATTTATTTCATTTAACATAATGTCCTCCAGGTCCATCCATATTGTCAAAAATGGTGGGATCTCACTATCAAAGGCTGATTAAAATTTCATTTTATAGCTGATTCCACCTTTGCTAATTATATGAATGTATTAACTTATCACATTTACCTTAAAATTATGCATATCTATGATATATCAATAAAAAGAAGAAAAATCTATTTGTGTGTGTATACACAAACAACATTTACCCACACATACTCCATGTGTTTATCCATCCATTCACTGACATACTTCAATTGTCTCTTTGTCTTGGTTATCATGAATAACACTGCAGTGACCATGGGAGTTTTGCTTCCTCTGTATACCTGCCCCAAAGAGGGATTGCAGGTCCTACGGTTTTCCTATTTTTAATTTCATTAAGTCTCCATGTTATCTTTCACACTGGCGACTCCCATCTACAATCCCACCAACACTGTGCAAGTTTCCCTTCTCTCCCACCCTCACCAACATTTGTTCTCTCTGTCTTTTTGATAACAGTCTCCTAACAGGTGTGAGGCAATATCTTCATTGTGATTTGAATTGGCTCCTAGAGAGCTTTGACAGCCTACCATTACCTGAAATTTAGGATTTTTGAAACTGGGGCTCAACATCCATGCTTTAAAAAATCCTTCCAAATTAATGGAATGTGCAGGTGGAGGTGAGATCTACCATGCAAGAAGACCTCCCTGAGGTCACATGACTGCCCAACAGCACAACTGCAGTTGAGCACGGGATTCTAATCTTGTGCTGTCTCCAAGGTCTTCTTCCCTTTCTTCCACTCTTACCACAGGCTAACCTGAACAAGGACAGAGAGGAAATTAGTCAAATATAATTGCTGTAGGACCTAAGAAAATATATACCATTAGAAGATATTTAAGCCCAAAGCTGCCTCTGAGATCACCTAGGAATGCCAGCCCTGGAAGTGCAATTGTGAAAACAAGGCTCAGAGTTTAAGCCAGTTGCTCAAAGTCACCAATAGTGCAGGCAAAGCTGGGAGTAAAGTTCAGGTCTCCCTTTTCGAGGCTTTCTGTGTTTTGTACACAGTTTGTTTTTTTAAAAATCAACTTACAAAAATCCCAGTCTGTCTGAAAAGTAATCCACATGACATTGCTTTGTAAAGGTGAAGCCAGTGCAGCTGTGAAGTCTGGAACCCACGTCACCGATACCTATGAACCCAGGTCCATCGCTTGAGAGCATGAAGTAGCATCATCCTGCAACAGGAACAAAGCCTGCTAGGCAAGGGCAGAGCTGTGGGGAAGGTCACGCTCATGCTTGGAGGGAACTCCCCCAAATAAAATGCCCATCCTTCTCCTGATCTTGACTTTTGGGTCTCAAATATTCCCAAAGGACAATGTTCTCATCCAATGATTTCCTTGTAATAATACCCTTAGTATGTCTTACAAACTCAACAGACACAGCTGCTTAAATCCTGTTTTAGGTAGTTTTGAATTTGGTGAGAAAAAAAGAACATGGGTAATAATAAAAATAAAATAATAACAAGGAGGAGAAAGAAAAGGAGTTATTTATATAGCCCCTACTGTGTGCCAGCTGCTGCATTCAACACACTAGCTGGCTGACCTCACCCCCCATACAACACTGTTAAGATGTTACTACCATTGCCCCCATTTCTGCTGATGACGGAACTGAGACTTAGAGAAGATAAATAACTTGTCTAAGTCTAGAAGCAGGGCCAGATCAAGAGCCTACGTGGGCCTGACCTCAGAGCACACACTCCCAGCCCCACCACAATGACTCACAAATACCATCACTGAATCAAGTATAGTAATAAATTCACACAAAAATATTAAACCTCAATCTTCTATTCATTCCACATTTAATTAGCAAACAATTTTATTCATGCAGTCAAAAAAGCACTGATGTTATATAATCTGTTTGACCACAGCCCCAAACCAAAACACCGGAAACAGAACCATCAAATGGAACTAAACGTTTTAAGATCATGAACTTGGCTATGGACACAATTTCAGTTTTGTCTGTTTAAAACCATTGACACATTGATCCTCACATGGAACTGTCTTGAATTATGTTCCTGGATCTGTCTGTTTTGCGTTGCTATCAGGGAATACCTGAGGCTAGGTAATTTATTTTAAAAAGAGGCTTATTTTGGTTCACAGTTCTGCATGGCACAGGTATCTGCTTCTGGTGGGGCCTAAGGAAGCTACAATCATGGTAGAAGGTGAAGAGAGAGCAGGCGTGTCATATGACGAGAGCAGAAGCAAGAAAAGGAGGAGGTACCAGGCTCTTTTAATCAACCAGCTCTGACATGAACTAATAAATTGAGAACTCACTCATCACCATAAGACAGCACAGAGCTCTTCATGCCATTCACCCCCATGACCCAATCACCTCCCACCAGGCCCCTCCTCCAGCACCAGGGGTCACATTTCAACAAGAGATTTGGAAGGGACAAACATCCAACTATATCATTCCTAACTTTACATTAAAGACTTTTTAATGCTTCCAATCTACACAATTATTTGTATAATTCCAAAACAAAACCTAATTACGGTCCAGACATTTGTTTCTTATACTGGAATGCTACTCCACAAGACAGGGCCAAGACCCTTGCTTCCCAGGGGTTTTAATTTTTTCTGAATTCTAAACTAATCAACAAAGCCATCCATTAATTTTTTAATAGGATTGATTATAATTAGCAACATTTATTAACCATCTACTCCTATCAGATAACATTAGCTTTTTTCATGTTAAGATGTTTGGATTTCTAGACAGGTGTGGTGGCTCACACCTACAATCCCAGCACTTTGGGAGGCTGAGGCAGGAAGATTGCTTGGATCCAGGAGTTCCAGACCAGTCTGGGGAAAATAGTGAAACCTCATCTCTACAAAAAATATCACACAATTAGCTTGCCATGGTGATATGTATCTGTAGTCCCAGTTACCTGGAAGGCATAGGCTGAGGGATAGCTTGAGCCCACAAGGTCAAGGCTGTGGTGAACTATGATCACGCCACTGCACTCCAGCCTGAGTGACAAAGGGAGACCCTGACTCAAAACAAAACGATGCTTAGATTTCTAAAGACATAACTATAAAAACTTAAGCCCTGTGCAGAATCATTACTTATTCATATTCTACTATTGTCCTAAGACCAAAAAACTAGCTAACATTTGTATAGTTTCTTAAATAATGCAATGTACTTTTGCACACATTCTGTAACTTAGAGCCCTGCAGTTTGCAGGTCAGGGCTGGACTTGCTGCATGATGTCTTTTGGACTATTCATGTCACGGATGTGGACACAATTAAAGGCAGGAATCAAATGATAGAGACAAACAAGTACTTCTTGGAAAAAATAAGCTCGAAGATTCTCCAGAGCCCAGTTCTAAGAGTTCTTATTTGCTATTTTGATAAATTATCTGAGGAAAAGATTGCATGGTGAAATGTCCATCTTGCAAAAACATTAAGTTATTTCACGTACTGAAATGTTTGGGTGAATTGAGATAAGATATAAACAGATCTTCTCAGTTGCAGACATGGAAAAAACTGATAAGAGTTTTAATATCAACAAGTGAGTTTTGGAAAAAGTAATCTAAACTGCCTGGATATATCTAAACAGCCATTCATTTCATCTTAAAACATTCCTGCACACACACACAGACATATACACACAGTCACATGCTTACACAAACACACACATGTTCACACACACTCGCACACACTTACACAAGTTCACACTTACACTCATACATCTCATACACACACCCACGCTTACACACATGCACACACACGCACATCTTCATACACACACCCACACTCATGCACACTCACACACATGCACATCCTCACACACTCATACACCTCATATGCACATCCACGCTCACCCACTTATACATTCTCACACACACTCACACATATGCCTCATACACCCACACTCACACATACACTCACACACTCACATACTCTCACACATGCTCACACACACATGTTCCCACACTTGCACACACAGTCATATGATCATACATTCTTGTACACACACTCATGCACACTCATACACACACCCCTACTCATGTACACACACATATGCACACTCATGCACACTCACACTAATACACACAAACATGCTCACACACACACTTGCCTACACACACACACTCACACACACTAATACATCTCATACACATACACATACATGCTCACACACTCTCATACTACATCCAAACACACATGCTCACATACATTCACACATGCACTCACACACTTGCACACATGCTCACACTCACACATACATGCACACTCACACACACTCAGTTCTAATATGGGAAACGGTCTGTAGAGTCAATATTGACCATTCCTTGAATAAAACAACTTCATTTAAACAACCAAATTGCTGCCAGAGGAGTATCTAAAACAATAAGAACCACACCATCCAGCAAGATGAAGAATGAGAAAGGATACAAAGGGGACTCAAAAACCCGTTATTTATTTATTAAAAATTGTGTATCTGTTCTTACATGTTTAAACTTCAACCACCTTCAAAGTACTCTCCATTTGAGGCAATACACCTATCAAGATGCTTTTCCCACTGCTCAAAACAATTTTTGAACTCATCAATTTTGATGCCTTTTAGTGCTTCTGCCGTTTTTTGTTTCACCTCTTCCACATCAGTAAAACATTTCCCTTTAAGGACCTTTTTCTTCCAGCTGGGAAAAAAGTAGTTCAGGGTGAGATCAGGTGAATAGGGAGAGTGGGGCATGGGGTCATGCTGGTCAATAACTGCTGAACCCTCAGTGTGCTGTGGGCAGGTGCATTGTCATGGTGGAAGAACCAGTCACCTGTTTGCCACAACTCGGGATGTTTCTTTTATAAATCATGATGCAAGTTTCTCAAAACTTCCAGAAAAACTTTGGTTGACCATTTGGTATCATGTTTTGCGGAATACACACAAATTTTTATAAATAAGTCCCAGATATCAAGGGGGTTCCCCCTTGTATTTTCAAAGGCTTTAAAATGGTGACTAGTGTCAATAAGTGAACATCATCATACAAATCCTGAACAATATATTGTGATGAAAGTAGCATCTGAAACTTCTGCCGTTTTTTGTTTCACCTCTTCCACATCAGTAAAACATTTCCCTTTAAGGACCTTTTTCTTCCAGCTCGGAAAAAAGTAGTTCAGGGTGAGATTAGGTGAATAGGGAGAGTGGGGCATGGGGTCATGCTGGTCAATAACTGCTGAAACTTGAAGGAGTGATTTGGGGCACATCATAAGTAGTGTCACACATAGTGCTAACTTAATTTGCAGTGGACTCTTCTTGGGGAAACTTCCCTCCTCAGATGTCTCCCCACTTCTGAGAACACACTAAGAAGTGGGTCCCAATAACCATGTCTATGCCTCATGGTCATGCTTCCTCAGGATCACCCAAATCCTGTCATAGCTCATTCACTTAGAGTCAAGCACCTGGTTGGGCAGGATCACTCATGGTCATCTTTCAGACACACTTGACAGATAAAACAGCCAAAAGTCATGGACTCACAAAAGCTGAATCAAAAGTCACTGATATCATCCTCCCTCTCCGTGCAGGGGTTTCCTGTAGAACAAGGGTTGAAAGTCAAAATGCCTGCAGGGACTAGGCAGGTAATGAGAGAAGTGAGGGTGTCAGACAATAAGGAATGCTGGGGACTGTGACAAAGAAGGAAACAAACGCCTTGTCTACACCAGGCAGCCCCACCCAGCTCCACACAATTGTTATCTTCAGGCAAATGGACCCTGTGCTGCTAGACTTTCCAATTTTTCAAGAGATGTTGGAAATCCAGGTTTTTAATGACCTTAAAATGTTTAATTGTTAACTACTCATCCTACTGTTTGAAACACTGCCTGAATTCAAAGTAAGCATGAGAGCAGACTTGGCTCACAGTAGTGCCGTCTTCTGTGTGAGAGAGACCTAATGGCCCAGTGCACATTCTGGCAGCTCGAATCCTGAGCTCTTCATGAGCCAAAGCCTATATGGGCATAACTTCCACTTTGGATTACATAACTCTGGCCTATGGATCAGAACAGAATCATCCCGATACGTGTATTCCTTCTTATTCTTGAAATGTCCTTCAAAAGCAATGCCCAAGCTTTCATCACCTTTTGCCCTTGACTGATACATGCAGTCTTCTTTCGCTCTCTAAACTATCTTCTTTAATCATCTACAACTGTGTTGTGCTTTTCTTTACATCGTTTTCATCTTGCTCCTTCTCCAGTACCTCTAGTGACTCCCTACTGCCTTTCAGGTCACGTGGTCTATCTCACAGTTGCCTATTTAAATCTCCCAGTTCATTCTTCTGCTCTGATGTATTGTCTTCCAGTCCTGATATCTCATTCTGAGAGGGTGGAAGTCTTTTTCATTCTAGGCCTCGCTTTTCTCTGTCCCTTTAACTCTTTCCCACTTTGGGTCAGAAGGGATGTGTCTGATGAGTAAATTTGAGAAGAGTAAACAGGACATGCTCACATCAGCATTCTTGTTCTACCCTGGGGTTTCCTTTCTCCCACTGGAATTGACCTTCCCAGGGACAGCAGAAGTCCTCCACTGCTAAGAGCAATGTTCTTGCCTCCATTTGTCTTTCCACTTGCACAGAACCTGTCAGTGAACCGAGGAGCTATTTGTTGTCCCCTCTGGAAAGCGCAAATTCACCACGGTCTTCCCAACTTGGGAGATTCTGAAATACCACAAATCTTTACACTAAAAAGCAATGTCTTTGACCTTGCCCAAAGTAGTCTCAACCTTGCAAAGAGCATTATTAAGTCCATAGCAAAGGATACTGAGTGTTAGTGATTATGTTGTACATCACAGAAAATGTGAGGGTGCCCACCAACAGCAGCTGGTGGCGGTGTGGGAGGAATGAAAGCCAACTCGATGACTCACAAGGTGTTTGTTCTTGCCAATGAGTCTGTAGGTCTGAGAAAGGCAAAGATCTAGAAAGACATCTGGACGATCAGGAGGCAGTGTTGCCCAACATTTGTCACACTAGGACCCTCACAGAGAAGGACAATAATTGTATGGCACTCTGGGGTAAACAACAAAGTCCACTGAGTCAGAAGAGACCACGATTCAGGACACCTCAGGCCCCACCTGGGTGCCCCCAAGGCTAAGAGGCTCAGTATCTTAGCGCAACCTTATACCTGTGCACAACAGTTGAAAAACTGCCTCCTGTTCAGGAACCACAGCTTATTCATCTTTGTTCATCTAGAATCTAGCAGAGGGCTGCAGCACTCAAAAGTGTTTACTGAGAGATAAATACAAACACACAGACTCCTTCTGACCCCAGGGAATGGAGGGTGCAGGATTCAAATAGCTGAAGTCCACAGAATCGGCTTGATCAGAGAAACTGGACACTGGTTCTCATCTATCATTCTCATGGATTTTTTTAAATAATAAAATAGTTGGGCACAGTGGCTCACCCCTGTAATCTGAGCACTTTGGGATACTGGAGGCAGGAGCATTGCTTGAGACCAGGAGTTCAGCACCAGACTGGACAGCATAGCGAAACCCCATGTCTACAAAAAAAAAAAAAATCAATAAATTAGTCAGGCGTTTCGGTCCACACCTGTGGTCTCAGCTACTTGGGAGGCTGAGGCAGAAGGATCACTGGAACCCAGCAGATTGAGGCTGTGGTAAGCTATGATCCTGCTACTGTATTCCAGCCTGGGTGACAGAGTAATACCCTGACTCAAAGAAATAAATAAGTAAATTGCAAGCAACAGTGTGAGACCAACACACATTTGTTGCTGGTAAAAACACAAATGGGTGCCACTGTTCTGGAATGTGAGCCCTAGGCCTTGACATTTTCATACCCTTGGACTTTTAAGAATCTTTTCTAAGAAAAATATCAAAAACAAAAATTACCCCCAAATAATGCTGATCTATTATAGCATTATTTTGCACAACAGCAAGGCATTGATTAAGTGAATCATCATGTGATGGAATTTTATAAAGCTTTTTATGTTTCCTTCACAAAGAATTTTGATGACATACAAAATGCTTCTTTTGCACTATTAAGTGATAGAAACAGAATACAAAATGGCATATGAATTGTAATTTCAGCCGTTTAAATATAGATGCACATAGTAATGTTCTAAAAATAACCAAATAACCACAGACTGATGGAATTATTAGCAATTATTGTTTTCTTCTCTTTACGATTCTATGATTTCTAAATTTTCTATAGCAATACTACTTTATTATTAAAATCAAAGTATGTCAATTATAGCCCATATCTTTCAAATTAAAAAAAAAAATGCTTTCCTTTCCAGGATAGAAATGTCAATATTGAAGCTGTCAATTCTGGTGGCACTCAAAGTCCACATGGCAATACCATCATTTTCATGCAGCTCAACTGGCTATTTTTGTCAATCACTTTAACTGTAGTTTCTAGTACAGCTGTTATTGGGACTTCTACTTCAAGGCAATATGAAATTAGAAGAAGCAAATAATACAATTATTCTGTAATTATTTTTTAAAAATAAAATAAAATCATAAAATATGTATGTAAAATCATGCTTATGGAATCTGTAATAAAATGAAAAATACTTTCAACAGTAAGCAAATTTAAGATGCATAATTGTATATATAGTACGATTACAACATTTAGCTTTTGTAAAATATATATCTATGTTTAGAAAGGAAAACTCCAAAAATGATAACTATGTTTGTCTCTGAGTAATAAGATGGAGCAATTCTCATTCTCCTCCCTGCTTTTCTTCATTTTTTAATTTCACACAATCAAAATACATTAATTTTATGATGATAATAACAATAAAATGTCATTTTTAAAATTCAGAATTCAACCCTTAGGCTAATTTTGGTAGAATTTTCAAATCAGATTAAATAAGGCTAAATTGAAGGGGGTTCTAATTATCATGTGAGGAAGGAAACTTTGACAGGAACATCAATCAATAAGACTAAAACAGTCTCATTGTAGCTTTAAAAAGACCCCATTCAGCTCCAAGTTCATAATCTAGTCTGTGGTCACCCTTAGACTTGAGAACAGCAGTTACACTTTGACATTTTCCATGCTAGTGACTTTTCTCTGTAATCCAACAACTCACAGCTAAGTCCATTTTTTTATTTAAAGTGTCTCTAGCAACAAGATACTGCTTGGCAGGCATAAAGAAAATAAAAATACAATGTCTTCTTGTTGTCTTTTTCATCTTCGACATGTTTTACTGAGATTTACTTGTCAAACAGGGACAGATGTGAAGAGTTTACCAAGAAAGGTCACAGCCCTTAGCATACAATCACGGAGAATGCCTTTCTGCTCATCTGTGTTGACGTTAACTAGCAATATGCTTGGTTGAGGTTTCCTTCTAGAGAGTGAATTTTGCCCCATTACCGGAATATCTTTCTTCCACTTCATAAATCTGACAGTGTGAGCATCAAGAAACCCAATTGCTACCTGGCACTACCTCTAGTGGACTGGAAAATTAGTACCTCTGTGTTTATGACGCTTCTGGCTACTTAGGGGTGAAAACAGAAGGGATCCAAGGAGGCTATAGAAATGCAAATAAGACAAATGGTGAAATTTATTTCTTCTGTTCTTCAGAATGTAATCTACCAATCACTTTGCATTTTAATGTGCTAGGATTGAAAAAGAAAAATTAATATCAAGAAGCATTTTAGCTGGTAATAAATTATCAATTTTAAACTAAGACTTTTTTCTAATGAAAGAATCACTATGTCAGAGAAAGTATTTGTTTACCAAGAAACCTCCTTCCCCTCATTCCACCTGAGTCTATAACCCAAAGCCGCTTTACCATAAATACAAGGATTTATTGATACACTAGGGGATTCTCTGAAATCTGTCGAACATTTCTCTCCATTCTTTCTACTCCCACACTCTAAAATTAAAGTGAAAAATAGAATATGCATACAGATAAATAAATTTCAAAGATAAGTGGAGTGAAATATGATGAGTAGAAGAAAGCACATTGTGGCAGAGAATGCTAATTGCTCACCAATGTCTTAATCTCGCTCATGTTTGGCACACAAACTACATTTTCCAGCCACCCCTGAAGTTATGAGGAGGGTCACATGATTCCTCTGGCCAATGAAATACAGGCAGAATAGATGACATCATTTCTAGATCTAGACCAGAAAAACCTCCATATGCAATCCTGCCCCTCATGCCTCGCTTGCCAGTTGAATGGAGGAGACCCAAAGGGCATTAAAAAAAAAGAGGAAAACAATAGAAAAAGAGCCGGGCTCGGTGGCTCAGCCTGTAATCCCGCGCCTTTGGGAGGTTGAGGTGAGTGGATTGCCTGAGCCCGCGGGTTCGAGACCTGCCTGGGCAGCGAGACCTCATCTCTATAATAAATCAAAAAATCAGCCGGGCGTGGTAGCGCATGCCTGTAATTCCGGCTGCTTGGAGGGCTGGGGCGGAAGGATCGCCGGAGCCCAGCAGGTCGAGGCTGCGGTGGCCGGGAGCGGCCACTGCACTCCAGTCTGGGCGACAGAGTGAGACTCCAACTCAAAAAAAAATAAAAGAAGAAGAAGACAATATCAGCAGCCAACAGATACACGAAAAATTGCCAGTCTCACTAATCATCAAAGACATGGAAATCAAAACCACACTGAGATAACACCTAACTCCAGTCACGATGGCTATCATCAATAACAAAAAACAACAGATGCTGGAGAGGTTGTGGGGAAAAGGGAGCACTTCTACACTGATGGTGAGAGTGTAAACTAATACAACCTCTGTGGAAAACAGTCTGGTGATTCCTAAAAGATCTAAAAATCAACCTTCCATGTGACCCCACAATCCTCCTACTGGGAATATACCCAGAGGAACTCAAATTACTCTATGAAAAAGATACATGTACATGTATGTTTATCGCAGCATTGTTCACAATAGCAAAAACACGGACCCAACCTTGCTGCCCATCAAAAAGGACCAGATAAAAAAATGTGGTTCATATACACAATGGAATATTACGCAGCCATAAAGAAGGACAAAACTATGAACTGCACAGCAACCTGGATGGACCTCAAGTCTATAATATTGAACGATCTATCGCAGAAACAAGAACTGAGTATCACATGTTCTCACTCATAAGCGGACCTTGAACAATTATCGTAATACTATAAGAAAAGGATTGGCAGTAGTGGAAAAACTGCCTGGAAGGGGTGCAGGATTGGCAATAGTGAGAATCTGCTGGGGGTTGGGGGGGCACACCTCATCAACAAGGGTATCTGCATAATGAACATTTGTATACCTAACCCTGAATTGTACCCCCACATCATTAACATAAAAATTTTTTTTAATTAAAAAAAAAAAAAAGACTGGGAAGGAGAATTGCCCAGAAACTGCTTGTTCACGATCACCATGTGGAGTTATTGCATAAACAAAAACTAAACTTGTATTCCATTAAGCCACCAAAATGTTTGGGTTTCTTGTTTCAAAAGTTAACCCACCTTGCTACCATGATCACATATATGCAAGCAGCTATTGAGACAAACAACTACATAGAGAACTGTAATGTGATGAAAAGCAGAGACTAAAAGATAACAAATCCCTTTGTTTTACAGATGTGGTTAAACATTTAAAACTTTTTTGCGCTGGGCTCGGGTGGCTCAGCCTGTAATCCCACACCTTTGGGAGGCTGAGGTGAGTGGATGGCCTGAGCCCGCGGGTTTGACCCGCCTGGGCAACTTGGCAAGACCTCATCTCTACAATACATCAAAAAATCAGCCGGGCGTGGTAGCGCATGCCTGTAATTCTGGCTACTCGGAAGGCTGAGGCGGCAGGATCGCTGGAACCCAGCAGGTCAAGGCTGCAGTAGCCAGGAGCGGCCACTGCACTCCAGTCTGGGCGACAGGAGTGAGACTCTAACTCAAAAAAAAAAAAACTTTTTTGCATAACTTGGTGGCCATGATTCTGAAAACTTCACATCCCTCTACACAGTACGGATAAATTACTACAGTTGTGGTAATCACACAGATCGTGATTAGATTTGGGGAAAGACATTTCAGAGGAGTTAACATTTCAGCTCAGTCTTGAAAGATGAGGAAGAGTAACATATGCCCATCCTGGGCAACTTGGCAAGAACTTGTCTCTACAATAAGTAAAAAATTAGCCAGGTATGGTGGTGTGTGCCTGTAGATCCAGCTACTTGGAAGGCTGAGACGGAAGAATCACCTAAGCCCAGCAGATTGAAGCTGCGGTGGCCGTGAGTGTGCTACTGCAATCCAGTTTGGGTGACAGAGTGAGATTTCAACTCAAAAAAAAAAAAAAAGTAACATGTGATTAGTGTCTTAGAATTGTAAATCAGTAAGGGTCTTTACAGATGAGGAAACTAAGAGCCAGAGACATTGAAACCTGTCCAAGGTCACCTAACTGCACTGTAGCTATCTTTGTTTTAGATGAGGAATCTCTCATCTTCCAGGCTAACATTTCTCGCATTTCTCATTTCTCCTATCTTCCTTCACCTAGGAGGGCACAGCTGTTCTCTGAATTATCTCATTAGGCAATGACTGCATTTTCAAATTTTCAAATACCCTTCTACACACAGAGACATGCATAAACACACTTAAATGTAAGTAGCGAGGTTTCAAGTTGAGCTGGGGCAGAATTTCTAATACAACTACGTCCATAATGAAGGAATGTTACCCCATTCCTGCTGTCTTTGGATTGGAAATATCTTGCCACACACTGTGTGGTAGCTCATCTCCAAGGATGGCTCCAAGTCACATGCCTCATGGAACCTGTGCCCTTGTAGATTTCTCTCCTACAATAACTCAAGATCTCTGATCACATATGACCACAGTGGCACAGTACCAGTTTCACCGTTTGAAAGGACTGGCTGCTTCTTCCTCCCTCTTGAAACATTCCACATGGGGCATCCACAGTCACAGAGCAGGAAGTACAGCAACCTGACTAGAAAGGCCTTGCAGAGAGACCGCATGGCCCGGGGAGGTGGAGACTACGTGGAGAGGGACAGAAGTCTGGCCGTCCCAGGAGTCCAGGAACAGCCACCAGATGCCCCCACCACAGCCAGCTTCTGATGGCAGCCAGAAGGAGGACCTCAATTAAACCAGTGGAAGAACTGCCCAGGTATGCCCAGCAGAACACAGAACGATGAGAAACAATCAAATGGTGGTTGTTTTAAACCACCCAGTTTTGAGGTGGTTTGTTACACGAGTGCAAATGACCAAAACCGAATTCAACTTACAGATGTATCATGTTGCCCTAACAAAAACTTACAACGTATGACATTGGCTTTGGGATTCAGTGGACGGCAGAAGTAGAAAGGGTTCTTGAGGAGATGAATAGTGAAAACTTGAAAGACACTGAAGAAATTGCTTTTGAAATCTGGAGAAAAAGTGGCCTGAATTATATGTAGACCAATTAGCAAAACTGTCACCCGTAACACAGAAGATAGAAAGGGTGTGTGATAGTGCACACGTACACCAGTAACATCCTGCTGGAGCTGTTGCCAGTGAAATGTGGCATCATGAGCATCTTCAGTGTGACCAGCTGCTTCTTCATGGTCACGAGCCTCAAGAACAAGCTGTATGGCTTGGCTGATTTCTCCAACGAGTGCAAGTTCAAGGAGACCCTCCTTCCCAACAACTACAATGCCTACGAGTCCTACAGGTACCCTGGCATGTTCGTGGCTCTGAGCAAGAACAGGAAGACCAAGAAGGAGAACCATGTGTTCCCCCACCATCAAGGTTGCCCACTCCCTTCCCAGGCTGTGACCTCTGGAGGAACCCTGTCTTGGCCTCAGGAAGCCCCAGGTCAGTGAGCGCTGAGTGCTGCCTTGGTGCACTAGCATCAGACAGAGAGTTGAACGCAAGCGTCAGTGTAAGACACTTAAGTTAATTATTTAAATGTGTATATATTGATGCCAAACTACTTAACGTTCTGTGGGTGTGTTTCATAATTTTTCTTGGAGAAACAAAAGACAAAAAAAAAAATCAGCTCTGGCTTTTCTGGCGCAACAGTGGAGAATCTTACCCTTGGATTTATTTAACTTGTCAAAAAAGTTATCATGAGTATGCTGCTATTCTGTGTCTTAAAAAATGATGATATGAGATTCTGATGGCAACCCCTGTAGCAGGGGGCCAAGCATTCCTCTGTCTGGACCTTGGGAAGCCAGCTAAGGAGAAATTCCCCGTGCTAACACCCTCTGGTGGCCCACCCCTCTTGCCCTGTTGCTATTAATCGGGGCATATCGGTTTACTTTAGGTACTGAAAGTACACTGTCGAAGTCTTTACTGCCCCTATTTTTAGATCAGCCGAGACTAACCTTTGAACTTTCCTGTAGTCAATCTTCCTCGACCTACCAGATAGAAGAGACCTCAGACAAATTTATGTACTCCCATTTTCCTTTTGGGGATCAGCCACAGCCCCCATGGCCGTGGCCATTATGGAAAAAACAAAGCTATTTTGTAAATAGGATAGACAGGAGTTAACATCTCGCTGGTAGGCGAGAAACTGATGAGTTGGTGTATTTGCGAGCACAGTCCAAACCCTAGGGACGAAATACAGTTGGTGATTGCAGATGCTTCTGATGATGTAATAGAATGAAGTCTCACTCTGTCACCCAGGCTGGAGAATAGTGGCACAATCATGGCCACAGCAGCCTCAACCTCCTGGGCTCGGGCAATCCGTCTGCCTCAGCCTTCTAAGCAGCTGAAAGCCTTCCAAGGCGCCCACCACCGCTAACTGGTTTATTGTAAAGATGAGGTATCACCAAGTTGCCCAAGGTAGTCTCAAACCCGTGGGTTCAGCCAATCCTATTGCCTCAGCCTCCTAAAGTGCTAAGATTACAGGCATGAGCCACCGTGACTGGCTAGAATATATTTTTTTAAATAAACAAATAACCAAAGAAACACCCCCCCAAACAAACAAACAGGCTTCCCCATGCTAGGGGAGCTTTGTGCTAGAACGGACTATTATTTTTAGGTGAAATGTCCGTGTAATTGTACAAGCCATTTGGTGCAGTGTTTGCAGGGAAGGGCAAGTCACTTTCTGATGCATTCCCTGCCTAAGTGTGTTTAACAACTACTTCACAAGCCTTGAAACCACTGTTGAAAGATGCAGAAAGCTCAGATCAGGAGCAGAAATCTGTCATTCTAGGTGGGTTTTTTCCATCTTGAAGCCAAAAAGTATTGCAGATAGCATTGGTGCTTCCCACTCGAACCTTGTCACATTTGAGCTATCTTTACCCCATGATTTACTTTTAGTAAGAGTAATCATGAAAATATTTACAGCTGTTGCAGTAATAGGTTACAAGTAATCTTATATTTTTCTTACAAACATAACCCCTGTCGTTGAAACAATCAAGGAGACAGGGTCAGTGATGTTTTAAAAAGTTCCAGGGTGATGGCAAATATTTAATTTTAATGAATGACTTTTTCGAGTGTGTGCAAAATGACCTTAGCTTGCGACCAAAAATGCTCCGAATGTTTCATCAAGACTTTAAGACTCTCCTAATGCTTCTGAACTGTTTCCCGAATTAACTTTATGGGAGTCTACAGACAGCAAGACTGGAACATGTGACTGGAGTATTTGCCTTTCACATTCCTTTTTTAAAAACTCTTGGTTCAAATGCAAATCATAGACTTAAAATACTCTTCTTACCCAAAGCCTAGAAGAAGGTAATAAACAACTGGCGAAAGCACTAAGACGGGACTGCACATCTTAAATGGCTCTTGAGACAACATCTTAAACTCTTCTAAATTTTTTAACCAAAGTGGGGACCAAAGGGAGGCTCAAATTTTACCTAAGATGTCCACTTATATACTAAATCCTGAATTGTACTGAGCAGACAACAGATACATGAAAAAATGTTCAGCCTCACTAGTCATCAACGAGATGCAAATTAAAACTATACTGAGATACCACCTAATTGCAGTCAGAATGACCATCATCAAAACTCAAAAAATAACAGATGCTGGAGAGGATGTGGCGAAAAGGGAACGCTTCTACTCTGTTGGTGGGAGTGTAAACTAGTACAGCCTCTGTGGAAATCAGTGTGGCAATTCTTAAAAGTTCTAAAAATCAACCTTCCATATGACCTCACAATCCCCCTACTGGGAATATACCCAGAAGAACTCAAATCACTCTATAAAAAAGATACTTGCACACGTATGTTTATCAGAGCATTGTTCACAATAACAAGAACATGAACCCAACCGTGCTGCCCATAAAAAGAGCGCTGGATTTTTTTAAATGTGGTACATATACACAATGGAATATTACACAGCCATAAAGAAGAACAAAATGATGAACTTCGCAGCAACCTGGACGGAATTAGAGTCTATAATACTGAGTGATCTTTCACAGAAACAAAGAACTGAGTATTGCATGGTCTCACTCATAAGTGGACCTTGAACAACTACCATAATACTATAAGAAAAGGATTGACAGTAGCGGGAAACTGCGAGGCAGGGGAGCAGGAGGTGGGATTGACAGTAGTAGAAATCTGCCTGGGGAAGGAGGGGCACACCTCATCAAGAAGGGTACCTGCACAATGAATATTTGTATACCTACCCCTGAATTATACCCCACAATTTTAAAATAAAAAAACAACTAAAGTTACAAAAATAAAAATATGTCTTTAAAAATTTTTTTAATTGTTAAGCCACACCTTAGATTCCAGGAGTATTGAGGAAAGGGGATATGTGTAGATCTCCATGTGTTTGGGGAGGTGTGGCAAGGTCATTTGTGGACTTTTAATGGATTCACAAAGTAACAAATCATAACTATCTTTTTATTTTTATTTTTTGAGCCAGAGTCTCACTCTGTCACCCAAGCTGGAATGCAGTGTCACAACCACAGCTCACAGCAGCCTCGACCTCCTGGGCTCAGGCAGTCCTTCTGCCTCAGCCTCCCAAGTAGCTAGGACTACAGGTGCATGTCATCACACCCAGCTAATTTTTGTATTTTTTTTTTGTAGAGACAAAGTCTCGTTATGTTGCCCAGCTTGGTCTCAAACTCCCGGGCTCAAGCAATCTTCCCATCTTGGTCTCCCAAAGTGCTGGGATTGTAGGTGTGAGCCACTATGCCAGGTGATGACTATCTTAAGTGCATTAAATTATTATGAGATCGCCTGTCTCAGAACCCAATAAAATTGTCAAAAATATGATGAGGAGAATTCGACCACCCTTGACCATGTCTGTATCTATTTCTTCAGCAAATCTCACATGATGTCCATGTACATGTCACTGTACCTTTGGAATGTTGTACAGTTTTCATGTTGCTGGGATGTGGGTCTGAGGTTTCCCTATGTTACCACTATTTTCAGAATTCATCTGTAGTTTTATACAGGTGCCATCCATATTATGATGTATGTGCTATGCACACTGAGATGCCCCATGAAATGATAAACATTAATTGTGTGTAAAAAGAATCCCACTGGGCTTGATGTAAAGAATTGGGAAAGGCATTAAAAACGATGCAAATGCGAAGGAAAATAAAAAAGAAAATAAAAGATGTGTGATAAACTCCTCACAGATCTGGCTAGGAGACGTCTGGCCAGAATATAGTCAGCCTTCCATATCCATGGGTTCTGCATCCATGGACTCAACCAACCACAGATCAAAAATATTCAAAAAACATTTTAATAACAATACAAAAAAGAGTAAAAATTTAAAATATAGTACAACAACTATTTCCAGATCTATTACATTGTATCAAGCATTTTTAAGTAATCTAGAGATGACTTAGAGTAAACAGGAGGACATGCAAAGGTTATTTGCAAACACGTGGCCGCCATTTTCTATCAGGGACTTGCACATCCTCAGATTGCATATCTGAGCCCCGTGGATATGACTGTATTGAAAGCACCACCTGGCTCCTTTCAGTTCCCTGTGTTAACAAACAAGAAGAGTAAAATGAACTAAAAAAGCAATTCTTCAGTTTTCAACCAGAATTTGTAGAAAATATACAGGACTCAGGACTTTCTGAATTCAAAAATAAAACTTTCTCTTTTTTTAGCTCCTCCAGGCAGCAAAAGATCCTGGAAGAGATGACCTCAGGGCAAAAATCAAATCCAGGACACTTCTAGCAAAACATGATCCCAGAATCAATCTTGGATCAGTGATATAGCTCATTTGTTGAAACCTCAGGAAGTGTTGCAGTGGTCCCTCAGAGGCCCTTTGATCTACACAGAAAGGCTTCTGAGACCTTTACACCTATCTCCTAGACTCCCTTCACCAGACAAGAGAGCATCTGAGAAAATCAATGCATTCTCACCGCACCCTGACCCTCAGGACAAGGGGTCTGTCTCAAAGACAACTGTGCATGTGTCTTTTGTTTAATGTAGTCAAGTTGTATAAGGTTTATAGGACATTCAAGAGATTTAACAGAACTGTACTCATAGAAGTACCAAAAGCTTAGACTAGGATAGGCATAAGTCACCAAAAAAAGAACACTTGAACTGACGTTTATACTGGGAGGAAGAAAGCTGAGGACACTATTCAGCTGTAAAAACAGACAGAAGGAAAAACAACTCAGCAGGTGAAGACAGAGCCTGGACAGTAGAACCATGAGTCATAGAAGACCATGCTGGGAGCAGGACTGGGTTTTAGTCAAGGGGCTGACAACATTTTTCCAACAAAATTTCAGAATTGCTACGAGCCAGTGGCCCCTGCCTGCTTTCTAGTTTTCCTTTCTGGAATGGAAAGTCATATTTTACTTTTTTTAAAATCACTTCCTTACCATTGTGTGCATGTGATGCGAGAGGAGATTATTTGTTCATTAACTTCATTGGTTTACATATTGATAGGAGCTGGGCCAAAGGGACCTTACACTCACCAGGATATGAGTTAGATGACAACTTAACGTTCAACAGGATATGATCTGGATGACACCGTACAGTCACCTGGATATGAGTTAGGTGACACACTATGCTCACCTGGATACGATCTAGATGGCACCTTACACTCCCCTAGATATGATGCAGATGACACCTCATGGTCACCTGGATATGAGTTAGATAACACCTTATCCTCACCTAGATGATCTAGATGACACCTTACACTCCCCTGGATATGATCTAGATGACAACTTACACTCACCTGGATATGAGTTAAATTACACTTTATGCTCACTTGCATATGACCAAAAGGACACCTTACGCTCACCTGGATATGATCTAGATGACACCTTATGCTCACCAGGATATAATCTAAATGGTACTTTACACTCCCCTGAATCTGATCAAGATGACACTTTATGGTCACCTGGATATAAGTTAGATGACACCATACCCTCATCTGGATATGAGTTACATGATACCTTATACTTACTTGAATATGATCTAGATGCAACCTTACACTAACCTGAATATGATCTAGATGACACCATATGCTTACCTGGTTATAATCTAGATGACACCTTACACTCACCTGGATATGATCTAGATGACACGTTATGCTCTTGTGGATATGATCTAGAGGACACCTAATGCTCACCTATAGTCCAAATGATACCTTATGCTCACCTGGATATGATCTAGATGACAACTTAAACTCACCCGAATGTAATCTAGATGACACCTTACACTAACCTGGATATGATCTAGATGACAGTTTACGCTCACTTGGATATCAGTTAGATGACATACCTTATGCTCACCTAGATATGATCCAGAAGACACCTTACACTCACCTGGATATGATCAGGATTACACCTTATGCTCGCCTGGGTATAATGCAGATGACACCTTACACAAACCTGGATATGATCTAGATGGCACCTTACATACACCTGCATAGGATCTAGATGACACCTTACACTCACATGGAAATGATCCATATGACACCTGACACTCACTTGCATATAACCTAGATGACATCTTATACTCACCTACATATGATCTAGATAACACCTTATGTTCACCTGGATATGATTGAGATGACACAAATGCTCACCTACATATGAACTAGATGACACCTTATGTTCACCTGAATATGATCCAGATGACACCTTATGTTCATCTGGATATGATCCAGATGACACCTTATGTTCATCTGGATATGATCCAGATGACACCTTACACCTACCTGGATATAATACAGATAACTCCTTACACCCAACTGGATATGATCCAGATGACAACTTACACCCATCTGGATATACTCAACATAACATCTTATGCCCACCTGAATATGATAAAGATTACACCTTATGCTCACCTGGATATGATATAGATGACACCTTATGCTCACCTGAATATAATCCAGATGACACATACGCTCACCTGGATATGATCCAGATGATTCCTTTCACTCATCTCAATATGATCCAGAAGACGCTTTATACTCACCTGGATATGATCCAGATGACACCTTACACCCACCTGGATATGATACAGATGACAGCTTATACCCACCTAGATATGATCCAGATGACAACTTACACCCACCTGGATATACTCAAGATGACACCTTATACCTGCCTGAATATGATAAAGATTACACCTTATCCTCACTGGATATGATATAAATGACACCTTATACTCACCTGAGTATAATCCAGGTGGCACATACACTCACCTGGATATGATCCAGATGATTCCTTTCACTCACCTAAATATGATCCAGAAGACACCATATACTCACCTGGATATGATCTAAATGATTCCTTATGCTCACCTGCACCTGGTCTACATGACACCTTAAGTTCATCAAGATGTAATCTAGATGACACCTTACACTCACCTGTATATGAACTAGATGACGCCTTATGCTTTACTTTCATAAAATCTAGATGAAATCTAACACTAACCTGTATATGAGGTAAGGGACACCTTATGTTCACCTGGATATGATCTAGATGACACCTTACACTCACCTGGATATGATAAAGATGACACTTTATGCATACCTGAATATGATCTAGAGCACACCTAACACTCACCTAGATATAATCCAGATGACAACTTATGCTCACCTGGATATGATCTAGATGACATCTTACACTAACCTGAATACGACACCTTATGCTCATCTGGATGTGATCCAGAAGACACCTTATACTCATCTGCATATGATCCAGATGAAACCTTGCACTCACTTGCATGTGATCCAGATGACACCTTAGGCTCATATGGATATGATCTAGATGACACCTTATGTTCACCTGGATATGATCCAGGTGACACCATACACTCACCTATTTATGACACAGATGACACATTATGCTTACCTGGATATAATCTAGATGACATCCTACGCATACCTGAATATGATCTAGATGACAACTTACACCCACCTGGATATACTCAAGATGACACCTTATACCTGCCTGAATATGATAAAGATTACACCTAACACTCACCTAGATATAATCCAGATGACAACTTATGCTCACCTGGATATGATCTAGATGACATCTTACACTAACCTGAATACGACACTTTATGCTCATCTAGATATGAGTTAGATGACACCTTACACTGAACTGCATATGAGTTAGATGACAGCTTATGTTCACCTGGATATGATCCAGATGACACCTTATATTCACCTGGATATGATCCAGATAACACCATAGGCTTGCCTGGATATGATGGAGATGATATCTTCACTCACCTGCATATGATCTTGATGACACCTTATACTTACCTGCATATGATCTAGATGACACACTTCGCTCACCTGGATATGATCAAGATGACACATGTGCTCACCTGGAAAGATATAGAGGACATCTAACACTCACCTAGATATAATCCAGATGACACCTTACACTTACCCGGATATGATCTAGATGACACCTTATGCTTAGCTGGAGGTAATCTAGATGACACATGACACTATCCTGAATATGATCTAGATGACACCTTAAACTCACCTGGATAAGATCCAGATGACACCTTATGCTCACCAGCATATAACCTAAATGACACATTACACTCAACTGCATATGATCTAGATGATACTTTACACTCACCTGGGTATGAGAGAAAGGATATATGTGCTCACCTAGATGAACTAGATGACATCTTACAGTAAATCAGATATGATATAAATGACACCTTACAGTCACCTGAATATGATCGAGATGACACCTTATGTTTACCTGGATATGGTCCAAATGACAACCTGCGCTCACCAGGATATGATCTAGATGGCACCTTATGATCACCTGCATATGATCTAGATGACACCTTACGTAACCTGGAAATGATCCAGATCACCTGCAAATGATCTAGATGACACCTTACATTAACCTGGAAATGATCCTGATGCCACCTTTCGCTCACCTGTATATGACAGAGATGACACCTTGCACTCACCTGTATATTGTCGAGATAAAGCATGCTAACTTAGATATGAACTAGACATTTTACACTCACTTGCATATAATACAGATGACATCTTACACTCACCAGAATATAATCTAGACGACACCTTACACTCACCTGTTAATGATTCAGATGACACTTTTTGCTCATCTGCATATGATCTAGATGACACCTTATGCTCACCTAGATATTATCGAGATGAAACATGTGCTCACCTAGATATGTACCAGATGGCATTTTACACTCACTCACATATGTCACAGATGACATCTTATGCTCATCTGAACATAATCCAGATGACACCTTACAAATACCTGGACTTGATCCAGATGATACCTTACACTAACCTGATACGATCTAGATGACACCTTACATTCACGGGATCCAGATGACACTTTACGCTACCAGGATATAATCTAGATGACACTTTATGCTCACCTGGATATGATCCAGATGATGCCTTATGTCTTCCTGGATATGACCAAGATGACATCTAACTCTAACCTGGATATGATATAGATAACACCTTACCCTCGCCTGAATATAATCCAGATGGCACATACACTCACCTGGATATGATCCAGATGACTCCTTTTGCTCACCTGAATATGATTTACATGAAACTTTATGCTCACGTGGATATAATCCAGATGACTCCTCTCGCTCACCTGGATATGATCCAGATGACACCTTACATTCACCAGGGTACGTTCCAGATGACACTATGTTCACTTGGGTATAATGCAGGTAACATCTTTCACTCATCTGGATATGATTTAGATGACACCTCTCTCGCTCACATGCACATGATCTAGATGACACTTTAAGCTCACCAGAGTATAATCTAGATGACACCTTACACTCGCCTGCATATAACCTAGATGACACCTTATGCTCACCTGTATATGATCTAGATGATAGCTCATGCTCACCTAGAGATGATCTAGATGACACCTTACATTCACCTGAATATGATCTAGATGACACCCTACACTCACCTGTATATGATCCAGATGACACATTACAATAACATAGATATGATTTAGATGACAACTTATGCTCACCTGCATATGATCCATTTGACACTTTATGCTTACATGGATATGATCTAGATGACACCTTATGTTCACTTGGATATGATCTAGAAAACACTTTATGCTCATCTGAATATGACAGAGACAACATCTTATGCTCACCTGGATATGATCTAGATGACACATGCTCAACCGCATATGACCTAGATGACACCTTATGCTCACCTGCACATGATCTAGATGACATGTTAAGTTCACCAGAATGTAATCTAGATGACACCTTATACTTTCCTGCACATGATCTAAATGACACCTTATTCTCCCCTGCATATGATCTAGATGACATCCGATATTCACCTGGAAATGATCTAGATGACACTTTATGTTCACCACGTTATGATTCAGATGATACCTTTCGCTCACCTCAATATGACCTAGATGACACACCTGCACATGATCTAGATGACACCTTAAGCTCACCTTAATATGATCAAGATGAAACCTTACGCCCACCTGAATATGATCTAGACAGCACCTTACGCTCACCTGAATATGACACGGTGACAATTCATGCCATCTGGATATGATCCAGAAGAAACCTTGCACTCACCTGGATATAATCTAGATGACACATTACACCAACCTGGATGTGATCTAGATGACACCTTAGGACCACCTGGATGTGATCCAGATCACACCTTACCCCCACCTGAATATGACCCAGTGAACTTATGCCCATCAGGATATGATTCAGATAACACCTTATGCCCACCTGGATATGATCAAGATGACACCTTATGTTCACCTGGATATGATATAGATGACACCTTTCACTCACTTAAATATAATCCAGATGGCAAATATGCTCACCTGCATAAATCCAGATGACTACTTTTACTCACCAGGATCTAATCCAGATAAAACCTTAAGGTCACCAGGATATGATCCAGATGATAGCTTACATTCATCTGGCTATGATCCAGAAGACACCTTACACTCACCTGAATATGATCCAGATGATACCTTACACTCACGTGGATATGAACAAGATGACACCTTATGTTCATGAGAATATGATCCAGATGACAACTTACGCTCACCTGGGTATGATCCAGATGACACTCACCTGGGTATGATCCAGATGACACCTTACGCTCACATGGATATGATCACATGATACCTTATGATCACCTGGACATAATCCAGATGACACTTTATACACACCTGGGTATAATGTAGATGACACCTTTCCATCACCTGGATATGATCCAGATGACACCGTACGTTCATCTGCAAATTATCTAGATGACACCTTCATCTCACCAGGATATGATCCAGAAGACACCTTATGCTCACCTGGATATAATACAGATGATGCTTTATGCCCACTTGGATATAATACAGATGACACCTTACACTCTTCTGGATTTGATCCCAATGACACCTTATACTCACCTGGTTATAATCCAGATGACATCTTTTACTTACCTGGATATGATCCAGATGACACCTTTGACTCACCTGTATATGATCTAAATTACACTTTATGCTCACCTGGACATGATATAGATAACACCTTAAACTCACTGGGAAATAATCTGGATGATACATGGAGCTCACCTGCATATGATCTAGAAGACACCATACATTCATCTGCATTTGATCTAGATGACATCTTACACTCACCTTGATATGACCTAGGTGACACATGAGCACAAGATCTAGATGACACCTTAAGCTCACCAGGATATAATCTAGATGACACCTTATACTCATCTGCATATGACCTAGATGACACCTTACGCTCACCTGCATATGATCTAAATGACACCTTATGCTCATCTGGATGTGATCCAGAAGACACCTTATGTTCACCTGCCTGTGATCCAGATGAAACCTTGCACTTACCTGCATGTGATCCAGATGACACCTTAGGCTCACATGGATATGATCTAGATGACACCTTATGCTTACCTGGATATAATCTAGATGACATCCTATACATACCCGGATATGATCTAGATGACACTTTTCTCTCACCTGGATATGATCTAGATGAAATCTTACACTCATCTGCATATGATCTAGAGAACACCGAACGCTCACCGGGATATGATCTAGAGGACACCTAACACTTCACCTAGATATAATCCAGATGACACCTTACACTCATCTGGGTATGATCTAGATGACACCTTGCACTCAGCTGAATGTAATCTAGATGACACCTTACACTAACCTGAATATGATCTAGATGACACCTTAAGCTCACCTGGATATGTTAGATGACACCTTACACTGAACTACATGTGAGTTAGATGACACCTTACACTCACCTGGATGTGATACACATGACACCTTATGCTTCCCTGGATATGATCCGGAAGACACCATGTGCTCCCCTGAGTATGATGAAGGTGACACCTATCGCTCACCTGGATATGATCTAGATGGCACCTTATGCTCACCTGCATATGATCCAGATGTCACATTACACTCACCTGGATGTGATACAGAAGACACCTTACACTTATCTGCATATAACCTAGATAACACCTTACCCTCACCTGCCTATGATCTAGAGGATACCTGACTCTCACCTGCATAAGATCTAGATGACACCTTAAGTTTACCAGGATATAAGTTACATGACACTTTACCCACACATGCATATAACATAGATGACACGTTACGCTCACCTGCATATGATTTAGGTGACATCTTAAGCTCACCAGGATATGATCTAGATGACACCTTATACTCACCTGGATATGATCTAGATGGCACATTAAGATCACCAGGATATAATCTAGATGACACCTGACAACCACCTGGATATGTTCAAGATAATACCTTACACTAACCTGGATATGATATAGTTGACACTTTATGTTCACCTGAATATCATCCCGATGGCACATATGCTCACCAGATATGATCCAGATGACTCCTTTCACTCACCTGGTTATGATACAGATGGGTGCTTTTGCTCCCATGGATATGATCAAGATGACTCCTTTCACTCACCTGGATATGATACAGATGGGTGCCTTTGCTCACCTGGATATGATAAAAATGACACCTTACACTCACCTGGATATGATCCAGATGACTCCATTGCTCACATGGATATGATCCAGATGACACCTTACACTCACCTGGATATGATCCAGATGACACTACACTGACATAGATATGATCCAGATGACACCTTACACTCACCTTGATTTGATCCAGATGACACTTTACACTCACCTGGATATGACCCAGTTGACCGCTTACACTAACATGGATATTATCCAGATGACACCTTATGCTCACCGGGACATGATCCAGATGACACTTTCTGTTCACCTAGGTATGATCCAGATGACACCTTTTGCTCACCTGGATATGATCACCATACACACTCCTGCATATGATCTAGATGACACCCTACACTCACCTGGATATGATCCAGATGGCATCTCTGCTTACCTGTATATGATCTAGACAACACCTTAATATTCACCTACATATGATCCAGATGACACCTTACACTCACCTGGATATGATCCAGATGACACATTACCATTGCCTGAATATAATGTAGATGACACCTTACGACGATCTGGGTGTGATTCAAATGACAACTTACGCTCATCTGAATATGACCCAGTGACAAATTCTGCCCATCTGGATATGATTCAGTTGACACCCAATGCCCACCTGGATACAAGCAGGATGACAACTTACACTCACCTGGATATGATATAGAAGGCCCATATGCTCACCTAGATATGATCCAGATGACTACTTTCACTCACCTGGATATCATCCAGATGACACCTTATGCTCACCAGGATATAAAGCAGATAACTTCTTTCATTCATCTGAATTTGATCCAGATGACACCTTATGTTCACTTGGATAAGATCTGGATGACACTACACTCACATGGATATCATCCGGATGATGACTTATGCTCGCCTGGATATGATCCGGATGACACCTTTTGCTCACCTGGATATCATCTACATGACAACTAAGGTTCACCTGCACATGATTTAGATGATATCTTATGCTCACCCAGATATAATCTAGATGACACCTTACACTTACACTCACCTGCATATGATCTAGATGAAATCTTATGCTCACCTATATATGATCTAGAGGACACCTTACACTCACCTGGATATGATCTAGGTGACAACTTACACTCATCTGGATACGATCTATGTGACACCTTACACTCACCTGGATACAATCTACACGACACTTTACGCTTACCTGGATATGATCTAAAGGACACCTGACGCTCACCTAGATATAATCCAGATAACACCTTACACTAACCTGAATATGATATAGCTGACAAGTTATGCTCACTTAGATATGAGTTAGATGACACGTTATGCTGAACTGCATATAAGTTACATGAAAGCTTATGCTGACCTGGATATGATCCAGATAACAGCTGACTCTTACCTGGATATGATCCAGATAACACCATATGCTCACCTCAGTATGATATAGATGATGCCTTCGCTCACTTGCATATGATCTAGATGGCACCTTTTACTCACCTGCATGGGATCAAGATGACACCGCATGTTCACCTGGAAGTGACCCATCTGACATCTTATACTCACCTGCATATGACCTAGTTGACACCTTACTCTCACCTGCATATGATCTAGATAACACCTTATATTCATCTGGATATGATCAAGATGACACACACACTTACCTAGATATGAACTAGATGACATCTTACACTCACCCACATATAATTCAGATGACATCTTATGCTCACCTGAATATGATCCAGATGACAACTTACGTTCACCTGAATATGATCGAAATGACACCTTATGTTAACCCGGATATGACCCAGATGATACCTTATACTCAACTGCATATGATCTACATGACACCTTATGCCCACTTGGATATGATCAAGATGACACCTACGACCACCTAAGTATGATCAAGATGACACCTTATGCTCACCTGGATATGATAAATATGATGCGTTATGCTCACCAGAGTATAATCCAGATGGCAATATGCTCTTCTAGATATGATCTAGAAGATTCCTTTTGCTTACCTGGACATGATTCATATGACTTCTTTAGCTCACCTGGATATGACCCAGATGACACCTTATGCTCACCTGTATATGATCCAGATGACATCTTATGCTTGTCTAGATATGATCCAGATGACACCTTACACTTACATGGATATAATTCATATGACATGACACCTACACTTACCTGGACATGATCTAAAAGACCTCTTAGGTTCACTTGCACAAGATCTAGATGACGCCTTAAGCTCACCAGTATATAATCTAGACAACACCTTATGCTCACCTGCATATGATCTAGATGAAATCTAATGCTCACATGTGTATGATCTAGAGGACATTTTATACTCACCTGGATATGGTCTAGATTACACCTTACACTCACCTGGATATGATCTAGATGATGCTCTATGCTCACTTGGATATGATCTAGAGGACAACAAACTGTCTCCTAGATATAATCCAGGTAACACCTTACGCCTACCTGGATATGATCTAAATAACACCTTATGCTCACCTAAATCTAATCTAGATGCCTTACACTAACCTGAATATGATATAGATGACACCTTATGCTTACCTAGGTGTGAGTTAGATAACACCTTACCCTGCACTGCATATGAGTTAGTGAGAGCTTATGCTCACCTGGATATAATCCGAGATGTCACCTTACGCTCACCTGTATATGATCCAAATAACACTATATGTTCACCTGGGTATGATGCAGATTAACATCTTCACTCATCTGCATATGATCTGGAAGACACTTTGTGCTCACTTGGAAATGATCCAGATGACACCTTACACTCACCTGCATATGATCTGGATGACACATTACACTCATCTACATTTGATCTAGATGACACATTTTGTTCACCTGGATATGATCAAAATGACACACATACTCACCTGGATAGAATCTGGAGGACACCTAATGCTCACTTAGATATAATCCAGATGACACCTTGTTCTCACCTGGATATGATCTTGATGATATCTTACTCTCAGCTGGTTGTAATCTAGGTGACACATTACACAAACCCGAATGTCATCTAGATGACACCTTATGCTCACCTGGATATGACCTAGATGGAACATTACACTCACCTGCATATGATCTAGATGACACTTTATGTCACCTGGATATGATAGAGATGACACATGTGCTTACCTAGATATGAACTAGATGACATCTTATGATCATCCAGATATGATACAATTGACATCTTACACTCACCTGAATATGACACCTTAGGCTCACCTGGCTCACCTTAGGCTCACCTGGCTCACCTTAGGCTCACCTGGATATGAACCAGATGACACTTTACGCTCACGTGGATATGATCTAGATGACATCTTAACCTCACCAGGATATAATATAGATGACACCTTATAACACCTGCTTACTATCTAGATAACACCTTACCCTCCCATGGAAATTATCCAGATGGCACCTTTCACTCATCTGCATATGTCCTAGATGACACCTTACACTCACCTGTATATGATCTACAGCACACCTTATGCTCACCTAGATATGATCGAGATGAAACATGTACTCACTTTGATATGAACTAGATGACATTTCGTGCTCACCTGCATAAAATACAGATGACATCTAATGTTTATCTGAATATAATTCAGATAACACCTTACATGGTGGTGTGCATCTGTAGTTCCAGCTACTTGGAAGGCTGAGGCAGAAGGATTGCCTAAGCCCAGCAGGTCGAGGCTGCGGTGGTCATGAGCTTGCCACTGCACACCAGCCTGGGCAACAAAGAGTGACACTCCAACTCAAAAAAAAACAGATAATACCCTATGCTCACTTGGAAATAATTTAGTTGACACCTTTCACTAACCTGCATGTGATCTAAATGACAACTTACACTCACCTAGATATGATCGAGATGAAACATGCACAACCAAATGTGAACTAGATGCCATTTTATGCTCACCTGCATATGACATAGATGACATGTTATGCTCACCTGAAATTAATCCAGTTGACACCTTATGCTCGCCTGGATATGATCCAGATGACACCTTACACTTACCTGGATATGACCTAGATGACAACTTACACCCACCTGGGTATGATCCAGGTGAGCCCTTACCCCACCTGAATATGATCAAGATGGCACCTTACACTCACCTGGATATGATCCAGGTAACACTTTATGCCCAAGATGACATCTTACATTCACCTGGATTTAATCCAGATGGCACATAGGCTCACCTAGATATGATCCAGATGACTCCTTTTGCTCACCTGAATAAGATTCACATGACACTTTACCCACACCTGAATATAATCAAGATAACGTCTCTCACTCACCTGTATATGATCCAGATGACAACTTATGCTAACCTGGATATGATCCAGATGATACCTTATGCTCACCTGGGTATGATGCAGATAATACCTTTCACTCTTCTGGATATAATTTAGAGCCGGGCTCAGTGGCTCAGCCTGTAATCCCGCACTTTGGGAGGCTGAGGTGAGTGGATTGCCTGAGTCCGCGGGTTTGAGACCGACCTGGGCAATGTGGCGAGACCTCATCTCTACAATAAGTCAAAAATTAGCTGGGCGTGGTAGCGCGCACCTGTAGTTCCAGCTACTTGGAAGGCTGAGGTGGAAGGATCGCTGGAGCCCAGCAGATTGAGGCTGCAGTGGCCAGGAGCAGCCACTAGACTCCAGCCCGGGCAACAGAGTGAGACTCCAACTCTAATAATAATAATAATTTAGATGACACTTTACCCACTCACTTGCGCTTGATCTAGATTACACCTTAAACTCCCAGAGTATAATCTAGATGACACCTTACACTTGCCTGCATATGACCTAGAAGACACCTTACTCACCTTCATATGATCTAGATTACATCTTATGCTCACCTAGATTTTATCTAGATGATGTTTTATGTTCACCTTAATATGATCCAGGTGACACATGATATTCACCTGCATATGATTCAGATGACACGTTATGCTTACATGGATATGATCTAGATGACATCCTACGCTCACCTGAATTTGATCCAGATGATACTTTGTGCTCACCTGCATATGATCCAGATGACACCTTACACTTACATGGTTATGAACTAGATGGCACCTTATGTGAACCTGGATATGATCTAGATGACACCTAATGCTCAACTGCATATGATCTAGAAGACAACTTATGTTCACCTGCACATGATCTAGATTACACATTAAACTCACCAGAATATAATCTAGATGACAATTTACACTCTCCTGCATATGACCTAAATGACACCTTATGCTCACCTGCATATGATCTAGATGACATCTCATGCTCATCTGAAAATTATGTAGATGACAATTTACACTTATTTAGTTATGATCCAAATGAGAACTTTCGCTCTTCTGCATATGATCTAGATGACACCATACATGCACTTGCATATGATGTAGATGACACCTTAGCTTACCTGGATGTGATCCAAATGAAACCTTATGCTCACCTGGATATGATCTAGACAACAACTTATATTCACGTGAATATAGCACAGTGACAACTTACATCCTTCTGGATATGATCCAGATGACACTTTTCATTCACCTGGATATAATCCAGATGATGTCTTACACTCACCTGGATATGATCCAGATGACAGTTTATAGTCACCTGGATATGACCCAGATGACATGTTACAATAGCCTGGATATAATCTAGATGACTCCTTACAACCACCTGGATATGATCGAGATCACACCTTATGCCCACCTGAATATGACTCTGTGACAACTTATGCCCATCTAGATATGATCCAAATGACACCTTATGCCCACCTGGATACGATCAAGATGACATCTTATGTTCACCTGGATATGATATAAAAGACAACTTTCGCTCACTTAAATATAATCCAGATGGTTAATATGCTTGCCTGCATATGATCCAGATGATTATTTTTATTCACCTGGATATGATCCAAATAATACCTTATCCTCACCAGGATATGATCCAGATGACTCCTTTCACTCAGCTGAAAATGATTCAGATGACACCTCATGTTCCTCTGGATATAATCAAGAAAACACCTTACACTCACCTGGATATGATCCAGTTGACACCTTACACTCACATGAATATGATCTGGATGACATCTTACACTCACGTGAATATGATCCAGATGACAACTTATGCTCACCTGGCTGTATGATACAGATGACACCTTTCCATAACCTGGATATGATCTAAATGACACCATAAGCCCACCAGCACATGATTCCTTAAGCTCACCTGAATATGATCCAGATGACCCCTCATGCTCACCTGGATATGATCTAGACAATATCTTATGTTCACCTGGATATGATCCAAAGACACCTTACACACACCTGGATATGACCCATATGACACCTTACACTCACCTGGATACAATCCTTATGACACCTTACACTCACCTGGATATGATTCAGATGATACCTTATACTCATCTGGATATGATCCCAATGACATCTTTCACTTTACCTGGGTATGATCCAGATGACATCTTTAGCTCACCTGGAAAGGATCTAAATTACACCTTACACTCACATGTACATGATCTAGATGACACCTTAAGTTCACCAGGAAATAATCTGGATAATACAGGAAGCTCACCTGCATATGACCTAGAAGACACCCTATGCTCACCTGCATATGACCTAGATGACTCCTTGCATTCACCTGTATATGATCTAGATGACATCTTATGCTCCCTGGATATGATCTAGATGACACCTTACATTCATCTGGATGTGATCCAGAAGATACCTTATGCTCACCTACGTGTGATCCAGATGACACCTTAGGCTCGCATGGACATGATCTAGATGACACCTTACATTCACCTGGTATGATCTAGAGGACACCATACACTCATGTTTATATGACACAGATGACAACTTATGCTCACCTGGGTATGATCTAGATGACACCCTACACTCACTAGGGTATGAAGCAGATGACACCTTTCTACACCTTTCTCTCAGCTGGATATGACCTAGATGACACCTTTCTCTCACCTGGATATGATCTGATAACACTTTACACTCACCTGGGTATGATCTAGAGGAAACTTAATGCTCACCTAGATATAATCCAGATGATACCTCATGCTCACCTAGATATATCTAGATGACACCTTATGCTCACCCACATTTGACCTAGATGACACCTTATGTTCACCTGGATATGATCTAGATAACACTTCACACTCACCTGGATATGATCTAGAGGATACCTAATGCTCACCTTGATGTAATTCAGATGACACCTTACACTCACCTGAATATGATCTAGATCATGCTCACCTGAATATGATCAAGGTGACACCTTATTCTCACCTGCATATGATCTAGATGACACCTTAAACTCATCAGGATATAATCTAGATGGCATCTTGTGATCATCTGCATATGACCTAGATGACACCTTATGCTCACCTGCATCTGATCTAGATGACATCTTCTGCTCACCTGGACATAATCTAGATGACACCTTATGCTCTCATGCATATGATCCAGATGACATCTTACGCTCACACAGATATGATCTAGATGACACCTTGCGTTCACCTGGAAATGATCTAGAGGACAACTTATGCTTACCTGGATATGACAAAGATGACTC
>NW_007097810.1:22884-60144 GCF_000164805.1 Carlito syrichta | reverse complement strand
GGCAATCCACTCATCTCAGCCTCCCAAAGGTACAGGATTACAGGCTGAGCCACCGAGCCCAGCAGCCTATGACATCTTACGCTCACCTGCATATCATCTAGATGACATCTTCTGCTCACCTGAATATATTCTAGATAACATCTTACACTCACATGCATATGATCCAGATGATACTTTATGCTCACATGGATATCATCTAGATGACACCTTACATTCACTTGGATATGATCTGGAGGACAACTTATGCTCACCTGGATATGACAGAGATGACTCATCCAGATGACACTTTGTGTTTATCTGGAAATGATCTAAATGACACCTTAAACTCATCAGGATATAATCTACATGACACATTATGCTCAACTTTAATGCCCTAGATGATACCTTTCACTCACATGCATATGATCCAGATGACAACTTATGCCCACCTGGATATGATCAAGATGGTATCTTACACACACCTGGATATGTTATTGATAACACCTTATGTTCTTCTGAATATAATCAAGATAACACATACGCTCACCTGGATATGATCCAATTGAGTCCTTTCATTCATCTGGATATGGTCCAGATGACACCTTTCGCTCATCTGGATATGATCTAGATGGCACCTTTTGCTCACCTGCATATGACCTACATGACACCTTACATTCACCTGCATATGATCTAGATTACACCTTTGCTCACCTGCATATGATCTAAATGACACCTTATGCCCACCTGGATATGATCCAGGTGACACCTTACAACCACTGAATATGATCCAGATGACACCTTATGCTCACCTGGATATGATTCAGATGACACCTTACACTCACCTGGATATGATCTAGATGACACCTTATGCTCACCTAGATATGATCCAGATGACCCCTTACACCCACTGAGTATGATCCAGATAACACTTTATGCCCACCTGGATATGATGCAGATGACATGCTCACCTGAATATGATTCAGATGACACCTTACACCCACTTGGATATGATGCAGATGACACCTTACACTCTCCTGAATATGATTTAGATGACACCTTATGCCCACCAGATATTATTGAGATGACACCTCACCTTATGCTCACCTGGATATGCTCCAGATGATACCTTACTCTCGCATGGATATGATCCATATGACACCTTTCTCTCACCTGGATATTATCTAGATGACATATTACATTCACCTGGATTTCATGCAGATGACATCTTACACTCACCTGAATATGATCCAGATGACACATTACACCCTCCTGGTTATGATCCAGATGACACATTATGCATACCTAGATATGATCCAGAACACCTTACACTCAACTGGATATGATACAGATGACCCTCTTCGCTCATCTGGATGTGATCCAGATGACATCTTATGCTCACCTGGATATGATTCAGAAGACACCTTTCACTCACCTGGAAATGATCTATATGACACCTTATGTTCACCAGCACATGATCTAGATGACACCTTAAGCTCACCAGGATATAATCTAGATGACACCTTACGCTCACCTGAATATAACCTAGATGACACCTTACGCTCACCTGCGTATGATCTAAATGACATCATATGCTCACCTGGATATGATCTAGGTGACACCTTACATCACCAGAATATGATCCAGATGACCCTTACACTCACATACATGTGATCCAGATGACACCTAACACAAAATGGATATAATCTAGATGACACCTTACATTCACCTGGATGTAATCTACATGACATCTTACGCTTACTAGGATATGGTCTAGATGACACCTTATATTCACCTGGATATAATCCAGATGACACTTTACACCCACCTGAATATGATCCAAATGACACTTACGCTCATCTGGATATTATCTAGATGACATCTTACTCTCACCTGCATATGATCTAGATGACAACTTACACTCACATAGGTGCTGTCTATATGACACCTTACACCCACCCAGATATGATTCAGATGACACTTTACGCTCAACTGTATATGATCCATATGACACCTTAGACTAACTTGCAAATGATCTTGATGACAACTTATGCTCACCTGCATATGCTCTAAATGACACCTTTCACTCACCAACATATCATCTAGATGACATCTTAAGTTCATCTGGATATGATCTAGATGATCTTATGCTTACCTGCATGATACAGATGACACCTTATGTTCACATGGATATGATCTAAATAACAACTTACACACTCTTGGATATGATTCAGATGAGACCCTATGTTCACCTTGCTATGATTAAGATGACCCCTTACACTCATCTGGATAATACTTTATGCCTACCTGGATATGCTTCAGATGACACCATACACCCACCTGCATATGATCCAGATGACACCTTACACACAGCTGGATATTATCTAGATGACACTTGATCAAGATGACACGTTATGCCCACCTGGATATGATCCAGATGACACCTTACGACAACCTGAATATGATCCAGATGACACCTTATGACAACCTGAATATGATCCAGATGACAACTTATGCTCACCTGGATATGATCGAGAGGACACCTTATGCTCACCAGGATATGATATTGAGGACAATTTATGCTCTCCTGAATACAATCCAGATGGCACATATGCTCACCTGACTATGATCCAAATGACTCCGTTCTCTCACCTGGTATGATCCAGATGACACCTTTCGCTCACCTGCATATGATCTACATAACACCTTATGCTGACCTGCACATGATCTAGAGGACACCTTAAGCTCTCCAGGATATAATCTGAATGACACCTTATGCTCACCTGAATATGACCTATATGACACCAAACGCTCACCTACATTTGATCCAGATGATACCTTATGCTCACATGGATATGATCTAGATGATACCTTACATTCATCTCAATATGATCTAGATGACATCTTACACTCACCAGGATATGACAGAGATGGCACCTTATACTCACCTGGATATTATCTAGATGACACCATACACTCACCTGGATATGATCTAGAAGACACCTTATGCTCACCTGGGTACCCAGAAAACTCCTTTCCATCACCTGGCATCTAGATGACACCTTATGCCCACCTGCACATGATCTAGATGACATCATAACCACACCGGGATATAATATAGATGACATTTTATGCTCACCTTCATATGACCTAGATGACACCATGCACTCACCTGAATATGAACTACATAAAAGCTTGTGCTTACCTGGATATGATCGCAGTGACACTTTATGCTCACCTGGGTATGATCTAGATGACACCATAAGATCACCAGGATATAACCTAGATGACACCTTATGCCCACTTGGATATGATCAAGATGACACCTTATGCTCACCTGGATATAATCTAGATGACACCTTACAGTCACCTGGATATGATCCAAATGACACCTTATGCCCATCTGGATATGATCCAGGTGAAACTTTATTCTCACTTGGATATGACTCAGATAACACTGTACGCGCACATGGATATGATCCAAATAACACCTTACACTCACCTGGATATGATCTACAGGACATCTTATGCTCACCTGAATATGATCCAAGTGACACCTTACATTCACCTGGGTATGATTCAGATGACATCTTTCTCTCACCTGGATATAATCTAGATAACACCTTAACCTCACCAGGATATAATCTAGATGGCACTTTAAACTCACCTGAATATGAACTAGATGATACCTTACACTCACCAGCATATGATCTAGATGACATCTTATACTCAGTGGGATATGATTTAGATGACACCTTACACTAACCTGAATATGACCTAGATGACACCTACACTCACCTGCATATGATCCAGATGATACCCTATGTTCACCTGCATATAATCCAGATGACACTATATGCTCACCTGGGTATGGTACAGATGACACCTTTCACTTGCCTGGATATTATCTAGATGACACCTTATGCTCATCTGCACATGATCTAGATGACACATTAAGCTCACCAGGATATACTCTAGATGGCACCTTACGCTCACCTGAATATGAACTAGATGATACCTTATGCTCACCAGCATATGATCTAGATGACATCTTATGCTCAACTGGATATGATCTAGATGTCTCCTTATGCTAACCTGAATATGATTCAGATGACACCTACGCTCACCTGTACATGACCTAGATGACATGTTAAGCTTACCAGGATATAATCTAGATGACACCTTATGCTCACTTGAATATTACTTAGATGACACCATACACTCACCAACATATGATCTAGATGATTTTTCATGCTCACCTGCATATGATCTAGATGACACATTACACTCACCTGAGTGTGATCCAAATGACATCTATGCTCATCTGCATATGATCCAGATGACACCTTACACTCACCTGGATATGATGCAGGTGAAATTTTACACCTGCCTGCATATGATCCAGAACACCTTACACTCACCTGAATATGATCTAGATAACACCTTATGCTCACATGGATATGATTCAGATGACACCTTATGGCCACCTGAATATGATCTAGATAACAAATTATGCTCATCTTAATATAATCCAGGTGACTCCTTACATTCACCTGAATATAATCTATGACACCTTATGCTCACCTGATATAATCAAGATGACACTTTAAGCTCACCTGGATATGATCCACATGACACCTTATGCTCATTTGGATATTTCCAGATGGAACCTTACATTCACCTGGATATGATCCAGACGACACATTATACCCACTTGGATATGATCAGATGACACCTATGCCCACCTAGAAATGATCCAGATGTCTCCTTATGTTCACCTGGATATGACCCAGATGATACCTTACACTCACCTGCATATGATTCAGATGACAGCATACACTCACCTCTAATATCTAGATGACACCTTACACTCACCTGTGGATGATCTAGATGACACCTTATGCTCATCTAGATATGAACCAGATGACACTTTACTCTCAACTGGATATGGTCTATATACCACCTTACGTTCACCTGGATATGATCCAGATGATCCCTTACGCTCAACTGGATATGATTCAGATGACCCTTTACGCTTGCCTGGATATGATCCAGATGGCACCTTAGGTTCACATGGATATCATCCAGATGACTCCTTATGATTACCTTAATACAATCCACATGGCACTTTATGCTCGCTTGGATATGATCTAGATGATACCTTACTCTTACCTGCATCTGATCTCGATGACACTTTACACTCCCCTGATATGTTCTAGATGACATCTTACTCTCATCTGGATATGATTCAGATGACACATTATGCTCACCTGGACATGATATATAGAACACCTTATGCTCCCCTGATATGTTCTAGATGACACCTTACACTAACCTGTGTATGATCTTAATGACACCTTACACTCACCTGAACATGATCTAGATGACACCTTCCTCTCACCTACATATGACTTAGATGACACCTTATGCTCACCTGCTTATGAACTAGTTGACACCTTACATTCACCTGCATATGATTCAGATTATACCATATACTCACCTGTATATTATCTAAATGACACACCTGCATATGATTCAGATTATACCATATACTCACCTGTATATTATCTAAATGACACACCTGCATATGATTCAGATTATACCATATACTCACCTGTATATTATCTAAATGACACATTACACTCACCTAGATATGAACCAGATGACACTTAATGCTCAACTGGATATGATCTATATAACACCTTACATTCACCTGGACATGATCCAGCTGACCCCTTATGTTCACCTGGATATGACCACATGGCACCTTACGCTCATCTGGATATGATCTGGATGACACCTTACACTCACCTGAATATATTCAGAGATATCTTATTCTCAGTTGTATACTGTCCATATGTCACCTTATGCTAACCTGCATATGATCCAGATGACACCTTACGCTCATCTAAATATGATCTACTAACACCTTATGCTTACCTGGATGTGATCCTGATGAGATCTTATGCCCACCTGGATATCATCCAGATGACCCCCCTTACGCTCACGTGAATTTCATCCACATCACCACTTATGCTCATCAGGTTATGGTCCAGATGACACCTTATGCTCACCTGGTTTTGATCCAGATGACTCCTTACACTCATGTGGATATGCTCCACATCACCACTTGTATTCACCTGGATATGGTCCAGATGACACTTTATGCACATGTGGTTATGATCCAGATGACTCTTATGCCCATCTGAATATGATTCACATGGCACCTTATGCTCACCTGGATATGATATAGATGACACCTTACTCTCATCTGCATATGATCTAGATGACACCTTATGCACACCTGCATATGATCCAGATGACACATTACACTCACCTGGGTATGATCCATATAACACCTCTCACTCACCAGGATATAATTGAGATGACACCTTATGCTCACCTGCATATGATCCAGATGACATCTTACCCTCACCTGGATATGATCCAGATGACTTCTTATGCTCACCCAAATATGATCCACATGACACCTTATACTCACCTGGATATGATCCAGATGACACTTATGCCCACCTGGATATGATCCAGATGACACCTTACACTCACCTGAATATGATATAGATGACATATTCCACTCACCTGGATATGATCCAGATTATTCCTTTTGCTCACCTAGATATGATCCAAATGTTACCTTGCACTCACAAGAATATCATCTAGATGACACCTTACATTCACCTGGATATGATCTAGATGACAACTTATGTTTACCTGAACATGACCTAGATTACACCTTACACTCACCTGGATATAATCCAGATGACATCTTTACACCCACCTGGATATAATCCAGATGCCTCCTTTCACCCACCTGGATATGATCCAAATGACACCTTATACTCACCTGCATATGATCTAGAGGACACCTTATGCTCACCTGGATATGATACAGATGACCCCTTATGCCCACTTGGATATGATTCAAATGACTCCTTTAGCTCACCTGGATATGCCCCAGATGACACCTTACACTCATCTGCATATGATCCAGATGACAACTTACGCTCACCTGCAAATGATCCAGATGACAACTTATGTTCACCTGCAAATGATCCAGATGACACCTTACGCCCACCTGGATATGACCCAGATGACACCTTATGCTCACCTGGGTATGATCCAGATGGCACCTTATGCTCACCTGGATATGATCTAGTTGACACCTTATGCTCACCTGTGTGTCATCTAAATGACATCTTACACTCACCTGTATATGATCTATATAACACCTTTCACTCGCCTGGATAAGATCTGCATGACACCTCACATTTGCTTGCATATGATCTAGATGACACCATACGCTAACCTGGTTATGATCTAGGTGACACCTAACACTCACCTGCATATCATCTAGATGACACCTTATGGTCACCTGGATATGATCCATATGACACATTACACTCAACCTGGATTTTATCTAGATGTCACCTTTCGCTCACCTTGATATGATCTAGATGACACCTTATGCTGACCTGCATATGATGCAGATGACAGTTTACCCTCACCTGCATATAACCTGGATAACACCTATGTTCATCTGGATATGCTCTAGATGACATCTTATGCTCACCTGACTGCAAACAACATGACACCTTACACTCTCCTGGATTTGATTCAGATAACTCCTTACGCTAACCAGGGTATGATCTCTATAACACCTTCCACTCACCTGAATATCATCCAAATGACACCTTACACCCACCTGGATATGATCCAGATGACACCTTACACCCATTGGATATGATCCAGATGACACCGCATGCTCACCTGAATATGATCTAGATGACATCTTTTGCTAACCTGGATATTGTTCACATAACACCTTACACTTACTTGGATATGATCAAATGACAACTTACACTCACCTGGATATGATCCAGATGACACCGCACACTCATCTGGATATGATCTAGATGACACCTAACATTCGCCTACATATTGCCTACCTTATGCTCACTTGCCTATGATCTAAACAACATCATACACTCACCAGGATATGATCCAGATGACACTTTATGCTCACCTGGATATGATCTAGATGACACCTTACACTCACATGGTATATGATCTAGATGACACTTACCACTCATCTACATATGATCAAGATGATACCTTATGCTCCTCTGGACATGATCTATATAGCAACTTACACTCACCTGAATATGATCCAGATGAGAATTTTCACACAACTGGATATGATCCAAAATATTCCTACACTCACCTTGATATGATCCAGATGACCCCCTACACTCACCTGGATATGATCCAGATGACTCCTTACGCTTACTTGGATTTGATTCAGATGACCCCATATGCTCAGCTGGATATGATCCAGACAATATATTTGCTCACCGATATATGATGCAGATGACACCTTATATTCACCTGGATATGACCCAGATGTCACCTTACACTCACCTGGATATAATCCAGAAGACAGCTTATTCTCAGCTGGATATGATCCAGATGACACCTTATAATCACCAGAATATGATCCAGATGATACATTTCAGTCACCTGGATATTATTCAGATGACACCTTATGCTCACCTGGATATGATATAGATGACACCTTACAACCACCTGCATATGGTCCATATTGACACCTTACACTCACCTGCATATGATCCAGATAACACCTTGCCCTATCTGGATATTATCTAGATAACTCCTTATGCTCACCTGAATATGATCCACATGACACTTTACACTCACCTGGATATATTCTACATAACAGCTTACCCAAACCCACAAATGATCTAGATGACACCTTACACTCTCCTGGATATGATCCAAATGACACCTTACATTACAGTCACCTGCACATGATCCATATGACAAACCTTACATACACCTGATATGATCCAGATGACACCTTACACCCACCTGGACATTATCTAGATGACACCTTATACTAACCTAGATATTATCTAGATGAAACCTTATGCTCACCTGTGTATCACCTAGATGATACTTTACACTCACCTGCATATGTTCTAGATAACACATTACACTTACCTGGATATGGTTTATATGACACCTTACACTCACCTGGATTTGATATAGAAGGCGCCTTTTGCTCACCTTTATATGATCCAGATGACACTTTACACTCACCTGCTTATGATCTGGATGACACTTTATGCTCACCTGGATATGATCTAGCTGACACCTCACACTCCCCTAGATATGATCAAGATGATGCCTTATGCTTACCTAGATTTGATCCAGATGACACCTTAAGCTCACTTGGATATGATCTATATAACAATTTCCACTCACCTGGATATGATACAGATGACACCTTACACGCACCTGGATATGATCTAGATGACACCTTATGCCCACTGGATGTGATCCAAATGATACCTTACATTCATATGAATGACATAGGTGACAACTTGCACTCACCTGCATATGATCTAGATGACACCTCACGCTCACCTTGCTATGATCAGATTACACCTTATGCTCACCTGCATAACACCTTGATGACACTTTAATCACTTGCATTTTATCTAAATGTCACTTGCGATCCCCAGGATATTAACCACAAGACACCTTATGCTCACCAGAATATGATCCAGATGACACCTTAAGTTCAGCTGGATATGATCTAGAAGACTCCTAATGCTCACCTGTATATGATCTAGATGACACCTTATGCTCATCTGCATATGACCAGATGACACTTTACATCCACCTGGATAAGATCCAGATGACCCCTTACACTCACCTGGATATATCCAGATGATACCTTATACTCACTTGGATATGATCCAGATGATCCCTTATGTTCACCAGGATATGATCCATATGACCCCTTACACTCAGCTGGATTGATCCAGATGACTCCTTTTGCTCACCTGGATGTAACCCAGATAACACCTTCCACTCACCTGGATGTAATCCAGATGACACCTTATGCTCACCTGAGTATGATCCAGATGACACCTTATCATCACCTGGATATGATCCAGTTGACACATTTCACTTACCTGGCAATGAACCAGATGACACCTAACACTCACATGGATATGATCTAGAGTGCACCTTACTCTCACCTGCATATGATCCAGTTGGCACCTTATGCTCACCAGCATATAATCCAGATGACACATTACCCTCACTTGGATATGATCTACTGAATGAACTCCTTACACACACATGAATATGGTCCACATGACACACTAGGCTCACCTAGATATGATCTAGATAACACCCTCACTTGCATATGATATAGATGACACCTTATGCTCACCTGGATATGATCCAGATGACACCTTACACTCAACTGCACATGATACAGATGTCCCCTTATGCCCACCTGGATATGATTCTGATGACACCTTACTCCCACCTGATATGATCCAAATTATACCTAATGCTCACCAGGATGTGATCTAGATGACATTTTACATTCACCTGGATATTAACCACATGACACCTTATGCTCACCTTGGTATGATCTAGATAACACCTTAAGCTCACCAGCATATGATCTAGATGACACTTTATACTCACCTGGATATGATCTATATGACACCTTATGCTCACTTGCATATCACCTAGATGACACCTTATGCTCACCTGCATATGTTCTAGATGACACCTTATGTTCACCTGAATATGATCCAGATGACACCTACACTCACCTAGATATGATCTAGATGACACTCTTCTCTCACCTGGATATGATCTAGATGATATCTTATGCTCACCTGGATATGATCTAGATGACACTTTATTCTCACCTGGATATGATCCAAATAACACCTTACACTCACCTGGATATGATCTATATTACACTTTACACTCACTTGAATATGATCCAGATGATACCTTTCAGCCACATGGATGTAATCTAAAATAACACCTTACTCTCACCTTAATATGATCCAGATGACACTTTATGCTCACGAGGATGTGATCCAGATGACACCTTATGCTCACCTGGATATGATCCAGATGACTCCTTTACTCACCTGGATATGATCCAGATGACACCTTACGCTCACCTGGATATGATCCAGTTGACACCTTATGCTCCCATTTTATGTCATAGTATGAGAAGACATTAAAGGCCTTTGAAAGAATTAGAGTACTTTTGACGTGAGAAGGATGTAACTTACTGAAAATGAGGGAGGACTGACAGCTGGTCATTTCAGACCACCAGCCATCATACATGACTCTCAATACTAATGTTCTTGCCTATTGCCCTCCCACAGTGAATCCGGGTTAGCCTGTGACTCAAGTTCACCAGCATAATTCAGCAGAAGTGATGCTGTGCTGTTTCTTTTGAGTTGGAGTCTCACTCTGTCTCCCAAACTGGAGTGCAGTGGCCACTCCCAGCCATCGCAGCCTCAACCTGCTGGGCTCCGGCAATCCTTCTGCCTCAGCCTTCCAAGTAGCTGTGCTGTTTCTAGATAGCCTTTGCTTCCTCCATCTCAGAATGCTTGATCTGGAGACCCAAAGCTGCCATGTAAGAAATTCTGCTACAGAGACCACACAAAGCAGCCTTAAGAAGAGAAAGGGTCCCAAGTCCTCCTACTGAATGAACAGGGCCCAATGATTCTAGTTAAGTCCAGCTGCCTATAATCCCAGCCATCACCCGACTGCAACAACATGAGAAATTCCAAGTGAGACCAGCTGTGCTGCCCAGCTCAGTTATTCAACCCACAGAACTATAAGAGGGAATAAAACGATCTTTATTTTAAGCCACAAAGTTCTAGAGTTGCTTGTTATCAGCAAGTGCCGAAGACCAGCTCCAGCCAGGTTCAGGGTACCCCAAAGGTGGAGAAGGCATCGGTGACTGGGGGGAAGAAGAGAGAAAGAAAGAGACTGGACTCCAGCCTAGTGCAGAAGCAATGTGTGTTATTGGGAATTACAACGGGTCTTTTATACACAAAGTCAGATGTGGGAGGGCCATCCCTCACCCATCAGAAACTTAATCCATGAAAACTTAATCAATGGTTGCCTTTAAACCCTTTTCATATGATAATCTTAAAATCCCATAACAAAGGATAACCTAATCCGTGACTGACATATTCTATAAATCTTTTTCATCCTAAGTCGATTGATTTATGCCAAGTTAAACAATTCTATAGAAGCTTAAGTATTTACTTTACAAACGAAAGTGGCCCATCCCAGAATGTTTGGCCCAGTCCAAAGTTCACAGTGGGCTACCTGCAAGTAACCCAGTCGCATTCTTTCAACAAAATGGCTGTCTTCTAAAACTATATTCTACAGTTTACACCTTCAATAAATCCTAAGATCATGACCCAGAAGCCTGTGACCAATACTAAGGCTCTTAGATGTGACACGAGTTTGAATTATAAGTTGTGTGAAAGCCAAAACTGCAGTTTGTGGAAGAATGGGAGCAATGAGCTTCTAAAGTTAGCTTGTGTTCATCCCGGTCTCAGAGTTTTTATGTTTTGAGCTCACAGGAGCTTAATCTGGTTAGTGCTGAGTAGAAAGGGGGAGGAAATGGGGTCAATAGCTCCCGAACGCATCCTAGTGGTCTTGGGATCAACGGCCCTTCCTGATCCCTAACGCTCAGTGGGCCTCCGTGGACGGCTCCCAACAAGCAAGACTATCAAAACACACTGATTTGCATGACTCTGTGGGAATGAGTTCAAACCTGTGTACAGCCAAGGTTCAGAAATACATAGGCACGTCCAACAGACTTGCGAAGGAAAGACCACTGTGAGTCATGCTCTAGAAAGGAGTGTGCCACAGTGGGTCACTTGACATTTGCTGAACAGATGGAAACACTTGTTCTGAGTTCAAGTGAGGCTCGACTTAAGCCACCTTGATCCATTCACTAGGGTGTCTATATACTATGGGGTTAAAAAAAAAGATGATCAGGAAAAAGTCAAATAACTTTATTGCTATAAACACAAACAATCTCCTGGCAGATGTCCTTTCTCCCCCAACTCACCCCCATCCCTTGTCCCTATCTCTGTCAAAGAGTAGGACAAAGAAAAGAGTCACCAGCAAGCCAGAGAAAAGAGCGAGCAGCAAAGGAGGGGACTAGGTGGGGCCCTGCGTATGTAGCCCAAGTAGGGTCAGGGAGAGGTGAGGTACTGCCCACTGCACAAGCCACGAGACCATTACTCATGGTCAGGAGGGCCAGTGAGAGAAGCCATCAAAATAGATGGATGGCACACTAGACTGTTGATATAAACGTAAGACAGACTCCCACTTTTGTAGATTCACAGACAGAGGAAAGGTTGAAGCAAGGTGAGGGGTCCTCTGAACATAAACACGTGGGGACAAGCAGTTGAAGTTGTCTACCCTGGGAGTCAGAGTGCGTTGGAGATATCAGGTTCATCTGTAAGTCTTCTCAGGGGACTTACTGTAGTGAGCAAACACCACATGTTTCTCTTGGTGTCTGCAGCTTCCAGAACCATGCCTGGGAAACAGTAGTCTCAATAGGTAATTGCTTAGAAAGGCAGTGGCAATCAGAAATAAATGAAACAGCTATAATGACCTCAACTGGAGTATGCATTACATGGATCTATCTACTGTTATTTTAAATGGCCCTTTGTATTTAAGTCAAACTACCTTCACTGTGCCAGGTGGAAAAGTCACTAATAAATACTAAGGGTAAAGCCGGGCTCGGTGGCTCAGCCTGTAATCCCGTGCCTTTGGGAGGCTGAGGTGAGTGGATTGCCTGAGCCCGCGGGTTCAAGACCCGCCTGGGCAGTGAGACCTCATCTCTACAATAAATCAAAAAATCAGCCAGGCGTGGTAGCGCATGCCTGTAATTCCGGCTACTTGGAAGGCTGAGGTGGAAGGATCGCCGGAGCCCAGGAGGTGAGGCTGCCGTGGCCGGAAGCGGCCACTGCACTCCAGTCTGGGCCACAGAGTGAGACTCCAGCTCAAACAAACAAATAAATAAATAAATAAATACTAAGGGTAGAACGTGAATCATCCTAGGTGGAGTTGGATCTCTGTGCCCAGCACTAGTCATATTTTCATTAACTATAGTTAATTCTGAAACCAGAGGGGGGTGTCCAGAGATCCAATCAGTGATGGGAGGGAAATGTGATCACAGATTTTTCTGCTACTACAGGAATCAATTTTTCTAATCAGTCACCTTCCATGTGCAAAAAGCTGAGAGGAATAACACCATCTCCTACGAATGAGACAGATCAAGATGAAGAACAAATACATATTGAGGACCAGTTTGCAAAGCACAGTCTTGTCAACTATGTTACTTTTCTGGAGACCTTCCTTCATAGACACTAGCATCTATGTAAAGAGCTTTTCGATCTTATGATCCCCAGCTCCAGGACTCAACTGTGACAAAGGCTGTAGCAACTCTCTCCCTGCCCACGTCACAGTATGTTTCACAATTCCTGCCCATTTTAGTGTCTCTCTCCCTTCACCACCCAACACACACCCAGTAATGATGTGGAGAACCCTTATTAGGAGAGGTGCACAAATGACTACAAGTATAATTTCCCTCAATTCAGGTTGCTGAGTTGTTTTGGGGGCATGGGGGTATTCCAAGGATATAGCTTCCTTTTTCCTGTTTTATCAAAGTATAACTGACAAAAAGCACATATATTTACAGAATATGTAAAGTTTTGATACTTGTAAACATTGTGAAATGATTACCACAATCAAGTGAATTAACATAACCTCACTTTTTTTTTAAGTGAGAACACTTAAGATGGACTCTCTTAGCAGATCTCATGTAGACCATAGAATATTGCTAGCAGTTGTCAGTTCATTGTGTGTTGGGTCCTGGGACTTATCTTCCTTCCATTCAGTTTTGTTCATCTTTCAGAGTTGTATCCAATGTTCTCTTTTGGGGGGTTTTCTACCCCCCACCACTAGAGCTCTGGAAACTCCCAGAAGGGTCTGTGCCCCTCCCTCCTGAATCATATTGAATCTCCAACACCAACAAATGCTAACTTCACCATAAATCCTAGGAATGCTGTTAACTATACACCAAAATAAAAGAGAATCCTAAGGAGTATCTGTTGGCTTTGACTACTAATGTGTTTTGTCTTCTTCTGCAAAGTCCACTCTCATTCAGAAACTATCTTTCGCCTGCTTCCAATACACGGAGGGAGAAGAGCTGAGCCCACAGCATGGGTCAGAGGTAGGCACGTGTCACCCAAACACGGCTCACTCAACAGCCCTGGTCACCATGATGGCCCGTTGGTGGGTCTATTATTCACTTACTGCTTGAAATGCTGGACATCTGCTAGAGCACTCGGAAGAGGGGTCTCTCTCTCATTTCACCATGAGAGGAGAGCTTGCCAGAGAATGAAAGCCAGTGTAGAAGGCAAAGCTGAGGGGTGGAGAGAAAGAACTGAGGACTAGTTTTGGACATCCCAGGTAGGGGAACCAACCATTTCTCCTGCAGACTTAATACCTGTGTGCGTTAGGTTTTCTGTGATTAAAACAGAAAGTTTTCTAGCATAAAGAGATTTAAAAATTATAAGACACAAGGTATTGTAGATGTCACCAAGGATCAGGCAAAGATTGTAAAGGGATGTGGGGCCCACTTAGAACCCCACAGTTGGTATGAAGATTGTTTTAAGCTGAAGATATCTGGGATTCAACAGATGCAGAAAGAAATCTCAAAGTTTCCCTCATCTGACTAATCCCAGCAACTTCTGGGAAAAAGAAGCTGCCACATAGTCCCTCTTCGGGATAGGTCTACTCCCAGGAAGAAAATCAGGAGTAAATCTGCTCTCAGAAGAGCATAAGAGAATTCTAGGCCATGAAGAAGACAGAAAGACCAGGAGTTCCTGCATCAACAAATGTTATCATAAACTGTATCTCCCACTTCAAATCCAGTCTTCTTTCCTAAAGAAATCTATTTGTTCTTCCTACAGAAGCCTTTTCTTCCTCCTCCCTATCCTTTCCTGGATTAGACATAAAAACCCCTAAAGCCCCTACCTTTAATACTTTGCCAGCCTAGTTACTTATTTTGTTAGTTCCTGTATGCATAGGAATAAACCTTTTCCTCCTATTAATCTGTCTTCTGGCAGTTTAATTTGTAGGCCCTGTGTTATGAACAGAAGAAGGGGGAGGAAAAATCTTTCTCTTCCCAAAAAAAGGAAGGACAAGGATGAAGGTTGATCCCCAAGAGTTGCACAGCTGATCCCAACTCCACCCTCATAGCCATCTTTAATCTTATTATTATTATTATTATTATTTATTCAGTTTCTCACTCTGTCACTCAGGCCAGAGTGCAGTGGCAAAGTCACACTCAACATAGCCTCGACCTGCTGGGATCAGATGAGCCTTCTGCCTCAGCCTCCCAATTAACTGGGACTATAGGAACGTGCTACCACACCTAGCTAATGTTCTTATTTTTATTTTTTTGTGGAGACAAGATGACCAGGCTGGTCACGAACTCCTGGGCTCAAGTGACCCTCCCACTTTGGCCTCCCAAAGTGCTGAGATTACAAGTGTGAGTCACCATGCCCGGCCACCACCTTTCATCTTAATTCATCAGATTAGCCAGGATAACAGAATAAGCAGACAAGAAGAAAAAGTCAAGGAAACAGGCACTTTAAAAAAATGAATAGTAACTTTTACTTTAATTTTTTAATGATTTAAAAGTATTTATGATCAACAGGGTGCCTGAATGAAACGTAATTGTATACCTAACCCTTAACTGTACCCCACAACATCATAATAAAAAATATTTTTTAAAAAAAATTATTTATGGATATTTACTGAAACAATTTCTTGGCTTGGCATTTCACCATTCTGCAAACTCCCAAGTGAAAGCACATTATCTGAAAATCGCAGAAGTACATACCATTCCTCAGGAAGTGGCCGTGGTGATTCCTGACAGGTCTCTGTTCATGTGTTTTGCTGACTCATGGTCCTCCCAAAGCCGAGACCTTCTAAACTGGCTATGGGCACTTGAGAAGAAAGTTGATCCCCTGCCACTCTCAACCTCACAACATCCCTACCCCCTGTGGTTGTCTGACCTGTAAGTTTCCTTCATTTGAATACAGAATGTGCCCCAGAAATACTTGGGAGCCATGGAATACTCTTGACTAGCCAAATTAAGGCTCTGCTAACAAGGGTGTTACACCTTCTCTTGCAGGTTAGAAAGTTATATACAGTAGTTGTCCCTAGGTCTCTACCGTCTACTCTTGCTTTATTTCTATAGTAGATATTTTAAAAAGTGGAAATAATAAAATAAAATAATGTTCATAAATTGATGCCAATTTTTTTAAATGTTATATGTTGGGAGCCGGCCACGGAGGCCCACTGAGCGTTAGGGATCAGGAAGGGCTGTTGACCCCGAGACCACTAGGATGCATTCGGGAGCTATTGATCCCATTTCCTCCCTCTTTCTACTCAGCACTAACCAGATTAAGCTCCTGTGAGCTCAAAACATAAAAACTCTGAGACCGAGACAAACACAAGCTAACTTTAGAAGCTCATTGCTCCCATTCTTCCACAAACTGCAGTTTTGGCTTTCACACAACTTATAATTCAAACTCGTGTCACATCTAAGAGCCTTAGTATTGGTCACAGGCTTCTGGGTCATGATCTTAGGATTTATTGAAGGTGTAAACTGTAGAATATAGTTTTAGAAGACAGCCATTTTGTTGAAAGAATGTGACTGGGTTACTTGCAGGTAGCCCACTGTGAACTTTGGACTGGGCCACATTCTAAACATTCTGGGATGGGCCACTTTCGTTTGTAAAGTAAATACTTAAGCTTCTATAGAATTGTTTAACTTGGCATAAATCAATCAGCTTAGGATGAAAAAGGTTTATAGAATATGTCAGTCGCAGATTAGGTTATCCTTTGTTATGGGATTTTAAGATTATCATATGAAAAGGGTTTAAAGGCAATCATTGATTAAGTTTTCATGGATTATGGTTTCTGGTGGGTGGGGGATGCCCCTCCCACATCTGACTTTGTGTATAAGAGACCCATTGTAATTCCCAATAACACACATCACTTCTGCACTAGACCAGAATCCAGTCTCTTTCTCTCTCTCTCTCTCTCTTTCTCTCTTCTTCCCCCCAATCGCCGACACCGTCTCCACCTTTGGGGTACCCTGAACCCAGCTGGAGCTGGTCTCCAGCAGTTATACATGGACCAGGTGCAATGGCTTAGCATGTAAGCTCAGCACTTTGGGAGGCCGAGGCGAGAAGATTACCTGAGCCTGGGGGTTCGAGACCAGCCTGGGTAACTTGGTGAGACCTCGTCTCTACGATAAATTTTTTGTCTCCAACTCAAAAAATAAATAAAATAAATGAAAATGTTATCCATGAATGTCCAGTACAGAATGTAAAGGACAGTAAAAGCAAGTTTTGCCTATATGCTACCTTTGGATAATTTCCCACATCCTCTGGTCAGAGAAAAGTTTCATGGCAACTCCCAGGAGTGTGCATCTCCTGCACTGAGCTCTGTGGTTCTACTCTTGTCTCTTGCTCCACCCTCTTTCCTCACTCTTTACCCACTCAATGTTCTGGTCTCTGTAGGCCCTGTTCTTTGTTTGCCAAGTTAGCTTGTAGATGAAGTCTTGTGTGACACAATCTGAATGCGGATTTTCTTTTCTTTCTTTTTTTTTTTTGAGTCAGAGTCTCACTCTGTCGCCCAGGCTGGAGTGCAGTGGCATACTCACGGTCACCGCAGCCTCAACCTGCTGGGCTCAGGTGATCCTTCTGCCTCAGCCTGCAAATAGCTGGAACGACAGGCACGCACCACCACACTTGGCTAATTTTTTGATTTATCGTAGAGACGAGGTGTCACCATGTTGCCCAGACTGGTCTCAAACCTGTGGGCCCAGGCAATCCTCTCACCTCTGCCTCCCAAAGTGCTGGGATTACAGGAGTAAGCTACCACACCTGGCCTTTATGTGGATTTTCTAAGGAAATGTCTTAACCTAAATGAGTGGGAATTTCAGGCAAAGTGGAAACTGATGATGAAGCAATTTGGGGACAAAGATGCCACTCTGATGTCTGCCCCTCAAACCACATCCTGGAGGCCATGACTACTCCACCAGCCTCGCCTTCGCCCTTCAAGTTACATCACTGGCCAAGACCAGGAGGAGAGGAATCATAGAGAATCAAATCAGCATCTTCCTGCAGAACTCACCTTTGCCTGACACAGGTTAGATCATTTTGTAGATCATTTTTTAAATTCTTGCTTTCAAGGTGCATCAGGAAGACTATTATACATTATTTTTCAAACCAGAAGGAAATGTAGATATCCAGGCCAGGATGAAGTCCTTGAAGGGTATAAAACCTGAGACATAGGCTCCTGTAGACAGCAGGCACCACTGGTATGCACTCACTCCACCCCACTCTCCTTCTCTCTCTCCCCACCCCCACTCCCTTTTCTCTCTGTGTGTCTCTGTCTCTCTCTCTCTTTCCCTCTCTCTATCTCTTTATCTGTCTCATGCTCTGCTTCTCTCTCTCTCTCTCTCTCTCTCTCTCTCTGTCTCATGCTCTGCTTCTCTCTCTCTCTCTCCCTCCCTCTCTCATTTTCTCTGTCTCTCTCACTCTCCTTTTTCCTCCCTCTTCTCTCTCGCCTTTGTCTCACTCCCCTCCTCTCTCTCTCCTCTGTCTCCCTTCCTTTCTCTCTCTCCCCTCCTCTCCTTTTCCCTCTCTCTCTCTCTATCTCCCTCTCCCTGTTCCTCTCTCCCCATCTCTCTTTCCCTCCCCCACTCCTTGCTCTCTGTTTCCCTCTCACTGGCTTCCAGTCTCCATTCCCAAATCTTATGATGTTTATGTCCCCCCATCCCATGGCTCCCACAGGGACCTTCGCTTTCCTCCATGTCTCCTCAGATCTACAGCCCAGGTGGAGGTCCAGCCTCGAAGGCCATTTCCCACGTCACAGTCTCATGGGGATTTACTTCCTTTGACCCCAAGCACAGCAGTCCCCCTGCAAGCCCCACCTTACAAAGAAGCCACAGAGCTCAGGGGGGCACGTGAGTCAGTAGGGAGCTACACAGAGGGCAGAGTGTGCTCTCAGGAAAGAACTGGTTTCAGTGAACTTCCTCTCTCTGCTGAAGAGCAAGAAGCATGAAAACCATGCTCACTCAAGCAGGTTAAACACAGCCTGCATGAGGAAGGAAAATATGGGATTCAATATTGTTAAGATGTCCATCCTACCCAAGGCAATCTACGGATTTAAAGCAATACCCATTAAATTACCAGCAACAGTCTTCTCATACCTGTAAACAACAATACAGGAATTCATATGGAAACATAAACGACCATGAATAGTCAAAACAATCCTCGGGGGGAAAAAAAGTGGGAGGTGTCACACTCCCAGACTTTAAACTTTATTATAAAGCTACAATAACCGAAACAGCCTGGTATTGGGACAAGAACAGGCATAGAGACCAACGGAACAGGATAGAGATTCCAGAAGCAAAACCTCAATTTCTCAACCAACTCATCTTCAACAAAGCCTCCACTACCAATCACTGGGGAGAGAAGAACCTATTCAGTAAATGGTGCTGGGAAAACTGGCTGACCCATGGAGAAGATTAAAGCAAGACAAAAATCGACTCTAAATGGATCAAAGACCTAAATGTAAAACCTCAAACTATAAGTTTCTTAGAAAACGCAGAAGACACCCTTATGGAAATTGGAACTGGCAACCAATTCCTGATCAAAATCCCAAATGCCCATGCCATAAGAGAAAAGATAGACAAGTGGGACCTCATCAAACTGACAAGCTTCTGCAAAGCCAGAGAAACCATCAGGAGAGCAGGGAGACAGCCCACAGACTAGGAAAAAATATTTGCCAACTGTATGCCTGACAAAGGCCTGACATATAGGATCTACAAGGAACTCAAATGTGCCGAAAAGAAAAAAACAAACAACCCCATTACAAAGTGGGCAAAAGATATGAATAGACACTTCTCAAAAGAAGACATATGAACAGCCAACAAATACATTTAAAAAATGCGCAGCCTCACTAGTTATCAAACAAATGCAAATTAAAACCACACTGAGATACCACCTAACTCCAGTCAGTATGGTCATCATCAATAATTTAAAAAGCAGCAGATGCTAGAGAGGATGTGATGAAAAGGGAACACTTCTACACTGTTGGTGGGAGTGTAAAGAAATACAACCTCTGTGGAAAACAGTTTGGTGATTCCTAAAAGATCTAAAAATCAACCTTCCATGCGACCCTACAATCCCCCTACTGGGAATATACCCGGAAGAACTCAAATCACTCTATGAAAAAGATACCTGTACACGTATGTTTATTGCAGCATTGTTCACAATAGCAAAAACATTGAACCAACCATGCCGCCCATTTAAAGAGGACTGGATTGTTTAAAATGTGGCACATATACATGATGGAATATTATGCAGCCATAAAGAAGGGCAAGATTATGAACTTCACAGCAACCTGCATGGACTTAGAATCTATAATACTGAGTAACCTATCACAGAAACAAAGAACTGAGTATCACATATTCTCACTTATAAGTGGACCTTGAACAATTATTGTAATACTATAGGAAAAGGATTGGTAGTAATGGGAAACTGCCAGGGGAGGGAGGGCGTAGGATTGGCAGTAGTGAGAATCTACCTGGGGAAGGGGGGGCACACCTCAACAACAAGGGTACATGCATAATGAACATTTGTGTACCTAACCCTGAATTGTACCCCACATCTTTAAAAGAAAAAAAAAAGGTAACTGTAAAGAGAAAAAAAAAAAAAAGAAAGAAAGAAAATATGGGATTAATTGTTAAATGTTTTACCTTAACATATCTATAGTAACTTAAATTTGACTTAACATTTTATCAGATATAGGCTCTTTAGTGTTTAAATGAATAAAATAAGATTCTTATTTGTACCCACCCATAATGGGGCGCCCTCCTTCTCGTGCCTGTTTTTTCTTCTACATTCCCCTTCTCCCACCCCCCAACCCCATAGCACTATCACTTTTAGAGATGCTGTATGATATATTATGTATCTGCTAATTGTGTTCCCTTGCTGGGCACAGGCTCATGAGTGAGATCCTTTCTGCAGAGTCTCCCAAACACCCAGAACAGCAGTTCGCACCTTAGGATCGAAATTAGAGTTTATTGATTGAATGAATGAGTGAATTCACCCACCAACTCTGTTTATTGATTGAATGAATGAGTGAATTCACCCACCAAAAAGGGCTTATGAGGCTTGGGTTTTTTCCATTTCTCTGTAATATACTGTTATATCATTAATTGACATGTCACTTCTGTTATCTGGGTCCAAATAACCACTTCTTGTTCTTTATCCTTATGAAGATCTGAAACACAAATGTAAAACCCCTGAGTGTGTTCTATTATTTTGTTTCTTCAGGAGTGAATTCATCTCCTGACCGATGAACCAGTTGTCTGTCTTTTCCAGCAGTGGTATTCCTGCTGGTTATTTTGTGTTTGGGCTGTTGGACTCATCTTAGGCAGGTTAGTTTTGTTGTTGCTTTGTCTTGCATTATTTCCTGCCTTCAAGTTCACGTTACCGCCCTCCCCAGGTCCCCATCCCATGGAAATTGTGCAGTTGCCCCCGCTCAACCCTGGAAGAGCTGCCAGGTGAGCTGCAACCAGGCCTGCCTTCTGGGGCATAGGGCCCCAGCCAGAGTAGGCTGTAGTGGGTCCTGTCCCTAAGTCCAATGGGTCCCACTAAGCCTGCTCTATTTCCTGTCCCTTCAAGAGATTTGGCCTCATGAAGTCACCAGCCTACAGGGATCAGAGCTGTTCCAGCCCCCTTTCTAGAGCAGGAGGCCACCTGGCCATCCATCTAACACACAAGGCTGGCCTGTGCCCCACCGCATCTGTGCCACTCTGACTGTTGTAACCCCATGGGAGCTATGCTTCAAACACTGCCTATTTCTGGACCCAGCAGGCCTGTCTGGTGGCAGCTCATTGCTGGAATTTCCATTTCTGGCCCCTTGTGATGTTTAGTTGGGTTTTTTCCCCCCACAACTATGTCTTTTAAGTTTGGAGCAGAGAAGGAAATGCTAAAGAACCACTTGCAGCACCACTTGAGGGGGAGTCTGGGAAGAGGATTAAGGAGGTGAGTCACAGAGAATCTGTAGGTCAGGGTCGAAGCTGAAGAACAGCGCTATCCTGTTTAAGCGGGGGGCACCTCCCAAGATATAGAGAGGGTCTCCCCAGAAGTAGCAGTCATGTCAACCAGGGATGGCAACGCTCGAATGCACACTCACTGTACAGTTCCAACACAGAGACATTCTGAAGAGGGGGAGACAGGAGATGACCAGGAGGCCAGCCCATTCCACAAGTGTCCAAGCACCACCCCCTCGACATCAGGACCTCAAACTCAGAAGAAACACGGTTCAGAGATTATGATTTTAAATTCTAAATTTAATAGAAACATTCATAGCCGGGCTTGGTGGCTCAGCCTATAATCCCGTGCCTTGGAAGGCTGAGGTGAGTGGATTGCCTGAGCCCGCGGGTTCGAGACCCACCTGGGCAACTTGGCGAGACCTCATCTCTACAATAAATCAAAAATCAGCCGGGTGTGGTAGCGCGCACCTGTAATTCCAGCTACTTGGAAGGCTGAGGCAGAAGGATCACTGGAGTCCAGCAGGTCGAGGCTGCGGTGGCTGGGAGCGGCCACTGCAGTCCAGTCTGGGCGACAGAGTAAGACTCCAACTCAAAAAAAAAGAAACATTCATCACTCCTGTAGACAGGTGCTCCTTCTTGCACAATTCAGAAATTTGCATCAAGGGTCTCACCAATCTTCAGGATTTCTTAGGTTATTTTCTTTCTATTTGTGTTCATTCTGCATATCAAAAGTTTCTCACTTTGGGAGGCTGAGGCAGGAGGATTGCTTGAGCCCAGGAGCTTGAGATCAGTCTGGGCTACATAACAGTCGCTACAAAAAACACAAAAATTGGCCAGGCATGGTGGCATGTGCCTATAGTCCCAACTATTTAGGATGCTGAGGCAGGAAGATCGCTTGAGCCTACGAGGTCACGCTGCGCTGAGCCATGATCATGTCACTGCATTCCAGCCTGTGCGACAGAGTGAGACCCCCAACTCAATCAATCAATCTAAAAATGTCTTCATCTGCTTCTGTGTGTATCCCTTATTCCTGGTATCCACAAGCTGGACTGAACTGGAGCCCCTGCTTGCTCACAACCCTGCTCTGTCTACCTACAAGAGGCATTTCCAAGTGCCCAGGGTTTTTGGCCCTATATTTCCCATAGAGCCAAGTTCCTGCTTCTCTCTAGTTCTCTGTCTCTCACCAGATACCATGGTTAGTTGGTTGGTTGTTTGTTTGTTTGGTTGGTTGGTTGGTTGGTTGGTTGGTTTGTTGGTCGGTCGGTTGGTTGGTTTTAAGTCTGATGATGGTACTTATGCTGAAGACATCACTGTTTAATACTTCAGACGCTTTCAGTCCTAACAATCCTACTTCCCAGGTTAGATTTTCATCCTGCCTCCACACCTGTTCCAGCTGCAGAAGCATCCATCAACACATTTCTTCATGGGAGCTAATGTCGCAGATGCTTCTCAAGTCTTTGGCAGTGCAAGAAAAAGTGAGACATCTTCCATATGTTTTCTAGCTTCCTTTCAGACCAACAAAAACACTGCTTTTTCAAGGGGGTGTGGTGGCTCATATCTGTAATCCTGACACTTTGGGAGAATGAGGTAGGAGGATCACTTGAGCCCAGGAGTTTGAGACCAGCCTGGGCAACGTGGTGAGAACTTGTCTCTACAAAAAATACAAAACTTAGCTGGGCATGGTGGCATGTGACTGTAGCCCCAGCTACTCAGAAGGCTGAGGCAGAAGGATCACTTGACTCCAGGAGGTTGAGGCTGTGGTGAGCCAGGATTGCATCACTGCACTCCAACCTGGGTGACACAGTAAGACCCTGACCAAAAAAAAAGAAAAGAAAATCAAAGAACTGCTTCCTCAACCCCTTTTTCTGCAGCAGTACAGCCTGAGTCTTCACTCTGGTGTCCCATTTATATCCCCCAAGGACTCCTCTTCACTTTTAGGTAGATTCACTTTTTTCAAACTCCCTCTTGTCCCAAGGCTGTCTTATTCCTGCTCTGGACATGTGGGCGTGCACCGTCTGCCTGAGCGATGGCCTCCTTCCCATTGTGCTCCCCCATCTGATCTCAGAGGAAAATCTATATTTAAAGCCAGCCCTATTCCTCTCCGTGTTCCAGACTTGCCACTTCCAAAGCCCAAGCGATAGTTTTCTGATCCCGTATCAGATTTTTCAATTCTTCTTCCTCTTCATCTGTAGTTTTTCTTCTGCCTATGAGAAAACCTGATATCTAGAGCCAGAGTGTGCTGGCACCACAGGCCTTTAGATTTTCCAAGAAGATGACACATTCCTGTATAGAAAGGGTTCACTTAAAATATATATATAGGGGGAGGGAGAGAGAGAGGGAGAGATGTACATAGATATAGATGAATATTCTTACAACCATGTGGTAAAGAGGGTTTCTTAAATAAAAAGCTAAAAGCAAAATGAAAAACAAACCTTAAAAAGCTGTGAGAAAAGGTCGATCAGCTCAACGACATTGTCATTCAGGCCTGTGTGACCAAAGACTCCACAAAGAAAGCTGAAAGACAACCAAAGCTGACCAGGAGAAAGTATGTGCAACATTTAAAAGATCTCCCAACAAGCTAGTAAGAAACAGTAAACAACACAGGAGAAATGTGAACGAGACCATGGGCAGGTGACTGCAGGTAGGAGGTAGGGACGACTGATAAACGTGAAGGCGGTGGTCCCATGAGACCCCCGGAAAGCACGAAGGAGGACAGCAGTGATATCCTGTCCCCCTCCTTCAGCTGCAGGGAGGTTCGTTCCATCTGTGAGTTCGGCAGGGCTGGGAGGGGCCAGTTCCACATGTGGCCATGGGAGCATGACCACCCCAGCAGCTGCAGTCTCCTAAGTCAGCACTCGCATGTTTCTGGGAAATTCTGACCACATGCACAAGGAAACCCTCATGCAGAGCTTCTGGGCACACTGTTTATAATAGACAGATATTAGCCACGGCTTCATGGTCCAACTCCAGGAAGCAGATAAGAAATCACATACACAACAGGGTCTTGCACAGCAGTTGAATGAATACAGAAGATCCACTTGTATCACTAGGATAAATCTTGGAACATCGTTGCTAATTGAAAACGCAAGCTACAGAGTACTATGCACAGGGTGACACTCTGTCAAACACTCAAGAAGGACAGAACAGTGCTGCTCTGAAATGCACAGTTGTGGTTGCCTCTGGGAGGTGGGGAGGAGGGGTGTTGCAAGTGGGACTTGGAGCAATGCCACAGTGTCTACGTGCTTTGCAAATACTAATACATGTAGTCCTCAAAACTACTCTATGAAACAGGCATTCATGGCCAATCTCCAGGTGAGAAAACTTAGGCACAGAGAGGTTAAGTAACTTGTTTACTAATACATGTAGTCCTCAAAACTACTCTGTGAAACAGGCATTCATAGTCATTCTCCAGGTGAGAAAACTTAGGCACAGAGAGGTTAAGTAACTTGTTTAAAGTTGCATAGCCAGTTAATTAAATTTGAGCCTAGGCAATCTGGCTCCAGGATACGGGTTGGGGAATAGGGTGGGGCTCAAAGAGGACTTCCTGGCAGCTTCAGCTCTAGGTTTCCAGAGTTTTGGAAGGTGAAAGCATTCAAGACTCATTTACATAGTGAAAAATGTATTTTAAATAGGAAAAGTAATTATTGATACAGCTTAGATGGAACCACCTCCAAAAGGAAGAGAAGAATAAGTGGACAAAAGAAAGGAAGAAGGAAGGCAGGAAGGAGAGAGAAAGACTCTCCCCCTCTCATCTGTGAGTGATGAGCCTCCCAACTCTGGTTCATTGACAAATTGAGTGCTCCAGAAGCCATGCCATCAGCAGGACTGGCTCAGCCCAGGTAGAGAAGAAAGAGATAAAAGGGAAGCAAAGCCCTGGGCCTGTCTCTCCCTCCCTCCAATGCCACTCACCAGCCTAGAACCAAGACAAGGAAGTGCTGTCTGTCAAGAGACACACCTTCCTGGACACAGACCCCCAACTAGGGCAGTCAACAGTCTCCATATCCAGAGATCAGAACTCAGCCAGCAGCCAACCGCATTGCTCGGCTATGTTGGAAAGAAAAGGCAATTCCAGTGAAATGTAAGTTAAAGCAAGCAAGAAAGGAAAAGCCTTTCCTTATCTTTGGAAACCATCCATGGTCCGCCAAGACCTTCCTGGATGCCAGCAAGGCACTCAACCCCTCATCAGCCCAGTTGAATGGAAAGCCAGTTTTCCTAAAAGCCACCCCAAGAAAGAAACCCCAACAAAACAAGCTAAAAAGAAGTGTGCTCTCGGGAACCCTGTGTAGTCTTCCCTTCATCACAGAGAAAGTTCCAGGCCCAAACGCAGAGACCTCTGTGCGCTTGAACTTGACCTGCCCGGCAACCTTCCCAGCCTCAATGTGGGCCGTAAAAATGGCTGAGGGAGTGGGATCTGAGCACCCCCACGTGGCAAGAGCTTCCCCGAAGGCGTGACCGGGGCTTTGCAGACCGGCCTAGACTTCTCGGGTCTACGTGCAATTCACTTATCTTCCTTGGATAGAAGTTTTTTATAGCTTTTTCTGAAATAAGTGTCTTATAAGTGTTCTTGTCCTATAGCGATAAATACTTCGATGATTGTGACTGGAGTTAGCCCAGAATATTTCCTCTATAATAGATAACACAATCTGTTTTCTCCTATCTGTTTGTGCCAACCCATGTATACTTTTTTTTTTTTTTGAGTTGGAGTCTCACTCTGTCGCCCAGACTGGAGTGCAGTGGCCACTACACGTATACTTTTTATGTGACCTCATTTTTTAGCACGTTTTTATTTTCAAGGCTAGTTACAACTGACTTAGTATCTGATTTTTCCAAATATTCTGTGACCAAGGAGAAAAATAACTGTAACTTGTGTTGTTCTCTCTAAGGTGATCCTTAAAATAGGACCCTCTGAATAAGAACAAAATAAGCTCTATTGGGTTTGATGCAAATTCCTCACCCCCAAACACCTTAAGAACACAAACCACAGAACTCCCCGGCCACAGCCTGCAGTAGGCTTTCCTCCTCCATCCCAGGAACTCCTTCCAGATATAGAAGAAGCCTTGAATCTGGCAACTCCTCTTGCTGCAGTTGCATATTGTCTCATTCCCAAGAAAATGTTCTTTCTATTAAAGAGCAAAATGACCAAAATTAAAAGGCAAATCACCAACTGGGAAATATTGTACGTATATATGACAAAGCACGTATGTAAAATTCTCGGAGAAAGACTCCTACCCTGATGGCTAAGAAAATATAAAAGTATTTTCAAATGAGGAAACACTAATGTGCACCAACATTTGAAAATACTCTCCAAAGGAATTTTAAAACTACAAAGTAAAGCAATATAACATCACTTGTCTACCATATTGACAAGGATGTTTAAAATGCTAGAATCTTATATCTACCTACAGTAGAATAGACACGGGACAAATTACTTTTGGAAACAATTTGGAGGCCAGGCACAGCCACTCACACCTGTAATCCCAGAACTTTGGGAGGCTGAGGTGAGGGATCACCTGAGCCCAGGAGTTCTAGACCAGCCTGGGCAACACAGCGAAACCTTTAAAAAATAAATAAATAAACTAGCTGGGTGTGGTGGTCCCTGCCTGTAGTCCCAGCTACTCTGGAGGGAGGGATTGACTGCACCCAGGAGGTCAAGGCTGCTATGAGCCATGATCGTCATGATCATGCCAGACTGCACTTCAGACTGGGTGAGAGAGAGACCCTGATTCAAGAAAAAAGGGCTGGCTCGGTGGCTCAGCCTGTAATCCCAGCACTTTGGAAGGTCAAGGTGAGTGGATTGCCTGAGTCCGTGAGTTCGAGATCAGCCCGGGCAACTTGGTGAGACCTCGTCTCTAAAATAAATAAATAAATAAATTAGCCGAGCACTGTAGTGCGCGCCTATAGTTCTGGCTACTTGGAAGGCTGAGACGGAAGGACAGCCAGAGCCCAGCAGGTCGACGCCGGGGTGGTCATGAGCATGCCAGTACACTCCAGCCTGGGCAACAAACTGAAACTCCAACTCAACAAAAGCAAACAAAAAACAATCTGGGAAAATAGTAACAAGAGCCTTAAAAATGCTCATACTCTGACTTCTGAGATTGATGCTAACTACACAATACAAAATAAGGGAAAAGCATTATGCACAGAGATTTTTATGGAAGTATTATGGCTAGAAACAACCTAAATCATCAACATTACAGGATTAGTTACTACCATAGTTTTCTGAGACTAGTGGTTCTCATTTCTGTCTCCACATTGGAATCACTTGGGGAACTACATTTTCACACTACTCATGCCCAGTCCTCATATCAGAACAATTGAATCAAAATCTCTGGGAGTAAGAGCTTTTGATCCTCTCCAAGTGGCTCTTGTGTGGTCAGGGTTGAAAACCACAAGGCTAGGGAAACCACGATAGATTATTATGCAGTAAAACATTATGCAGCCAGTAAAAAATGCTTTCAGTGCTATAAAGAAAAAATTTATTTTACAACAGCTCTAAACTCACAAAAAATTTGCATGGTTGGTGCAAAAGGCTGTGTCGTATACCTAGGCTGCCTGTTAGGTGGATCAACAATTCCTTCTCACTGCTGAGAAGTACTTCCCCACCCTGTGTAGGTCTCGATTTATTACCCACTGAAGGACATTTGGGCTGTCTGGCTTTTGTCTACTGCAAACAAAGCTGCTATGGACATCCACATGCAAATCTTTGTGTGAACATATGCTTTATTTTGTCTTAGATCAATGTTTAGAGGAAAATGGCTGGGTGGTGTGGTAAATGTGTGCTTAAATTCATAAGAAACCAGCACAATGTCATCCAAATATATTGTGCCATTTTACACCAGCACCGTGTGAGAATTCATGTAACCCACATCCGCAGTGGTCCTTTACAATGAAGTTTAGCCACCCTAGTGGGTGGGGTGGTCTTCATTTGCATTTTCCTAATGACTGAAGTGTGGGGCATCTCTCAAGGTACCTATGAACCATCCTTATTTCAACTCTGACATGTTCTGCCCATTTTTTAGGGCTTTTTTTAGTCTTCTTATTCTTGAATTGTAACTGTTCTTTTTTATATTGTCATCCTTTGCCAAATGTGTTTTGAAAATACATTTCCTCAGTATGTGCTTTGCCTTTTCACTTTCACTGTCTGTCTCTGATGACAAAAATATTTTGGTGAATTCCATATAATTGACTTTCCTCTCATATTTCTTGCATTTCATGGAACATTTTAAAAACTTGACTAAAAGCAAGATCACTTGTGTTTTCTCTTATGTTTTATTCTAGATGTTTTATAGCTTTTGCTCTGACATCGAAAATACATTATCAATTTTTTAAATGTACTTTCATATATGATATAAGATAAGGGAAGAGGTTCATTTTTTTAAAAAATTGTTTGTATCTATCTAATTTTTCCAGCATCACTTGTTGAAAGACTCTCTTTCCCCAGTGAATTGCTTTGACACCTTTGTCAAAATCAATTGACAATATGTATGTACGGGTCTATTTCTGGACTCCTCACTGTTTCCAATTTTATGCTGATACCACATTGCCCTGATTGCTATATCTGTATAATTCTTTAAATCAGCCCCCAACTTTCCTCTTCTTTTACAAAGTTTTTTTTTTATTCTAGGCTTTCTGTATTTTCATATAAATTTGAAATTAGATTGTGAATTTCTTAAAAATAAAAAAAATAAAACCTTGTTGAGTTTTCAGTCAGAGTCTCACTCTATCACCCAGGCTAGAGAACAGTGGCACAATCACAGTGAAAAATATGAGCAATATATGAAAGGATAATATGTCATGATCAAGTGGGACTTATCCACAGAATGCAAAGTTGGTTGAATGTTTTTTTTTAAAGTCAATGTTATTTACCTTATTAACAGACTAAAAAAGAAAAACCATGGATCATCTCAATTGACATATAAAACGTGTTTGGTAAAATCTATCATTTGTTCCTGATTTTTTCAAAAACCTCTCTGCAAACTAGGAGCATAAGGGAGTTTACTCAATTTACAGCACATTCTCTAAAACCTACAGCTAACATACTTAATGGTAAAAGACTGGATACTTTATCCCCAAGATCAGGATCAAGGCAAAAATGTGTGCACTTACCACTTCTATTCAGTGTTGTAATAGAGATTTGAGCCAGTGCAATAAGGCAAAAAAAAGGAAGTAAAATTATTTTTATTTGCAGAATAAATAATCCTCTATGTAGAAAATCATGCCAAAAAAATATATATATATATACTTTTTTTTTTTTTTTTTGAGTTGGAGTCTCACTCTGTCGCCCAGACTGGAGTGCAGTGGCCGCTCCCAGCCACCACAGCCTCGACCTGCTGGGCTCCGGCAATCCTTCCGCCTCAGCCTTCCAAGTAGTCGGAATTACAGGCATGCGCTACTACGCCCGGCTGATTTTTTGATTTATTGTAGAGATGAGGTCTCACTGCCCAGGCGGTCTCGAACCCGCGGGCTCAGGTAATCCACTCACCACAGCCTCCCAAAGGCGCGGAATTACAGGCTGAGCCACCGAGCCCGGCTAAAATATATTTTTAAAAGGTACTTGAACTAACATGTGAGTTTAGCAAGATCAATACACAATAATATATGACAAAATAATTTGATTTTCTATATGCCAATTGCAAATAGATGAACATTGAAATTTAAGAATACCACTTATAACAGCAATTAAATGCATGAAATACTTAGTGACAAAGTTAACAAAGGATGTGCATGGCTTGCACACTGAAAATTATAAAACTTCACTGAGGGAAATCAAAGGAGACTTAGTTAAATGGAGAGATCCACCATGTTCCTGAATTAAAAGACTACGTATTGTTGCAATGCCAAGTCTTTCCCAAATTGCAGTCCCAATCAGAATACCAACAGGTGGCCAGCTCTGGTGGCTCAGCCCTTTTGGGAAGCCCTTTTGGGAGGATCACTTGAGCCCAAGGGTTTAAGCCTAACCTGGGCAACACAGCAAGACATCATCTCTTCAACAACAAAAAAAGTTTTTAATTAGCTGGGTGTGGTGGCATGTGCCTGAAGTCCCAACTATTCAGGAGACTGAGGAAGGAGGATCACCTGAGCCCAAGAGTTTGAGGCTGCCGTGAGCTGTGATTGTGCCAATTGTGCCACTGCCCTCCAGTCTAGGTGACAGCGTGAGACCCTGACTCAAAAAGAAAATAAAAAGACCATCTGTGCATCACCTACAGTGATGTCACCTGTCTCACTCACACCTATGATAATTTGTGTCTTCTCTATTTTTTCTCATCATTCTGGCTAGAGTTTTATTTATTTTGCTGATATTCTCATAGAACCAACTTTTGTGTTTTTATTGATTTTTCTCTACTGTTTGCTTATTTTCTAGTTCATTTACTTGTTATTATTTCCTTTCTCCTGCTTACTTGACATAGACTTTGCTCTTTCTTTACTAGTTTTTGAAGTTTCTTGCTAGTATTAATGTCCTGAAGATGTTGGATTCTTCATCCTGGAGCTGGCCAAGGAATCAGAGAAACTTACAGTTTCAGGAGAATTCAGAGTAGTTGCAGGTGCAGCCACTGCTTCAGGACAAGAAGGTGAGTTAGCAGATAAGAGACAGTGTGAGGGCGCTATAAAAGGGCAGCCGTTTCACTTCTGTCCTCCAAATAGCCCATGTGAACGTCTCCTGTGGTCTACTCTAACAGAAAACATGCAGGAAGGGGAATTACAGGAAATGTAGTTTAGTCTAGCCAAGTCGACCCACTAAGAAGCTGTTACAAACCTATTTGTATCTTTATCTTGAAACTGAGTTTCTTGTGGGCAGCATATACAGGCATGTTCCGCATAACAATGTTTCAGTCAATGACAGACTCATATACAATGGTGGTCCCATAAGATTATAATATTGTTTGTACTGTACCTTTTCTATGATTAGGTATGTCTAGATACACAAATACTTACCATTGTGGTACAATTCCCTACAGTATTTAGTACAGTAACAGGTTACACAAGTTTGTAGCCTAGAAGCAATAGTCCACACCATATACAGCCTAGGAGTGGAATAGTCTAGACCATCTAGGTTTGTGTAAGTATTCTCCATGATGTTTGCTCAATGATGAAATTGCCTAATGACACATTTCTCAGAATGTTTTCCTGCTGTGAAGTAACACATGACTTTAGTTAGGTTGCTTTTTAAAATCCAATCTATCTCTGCAATTAATTAGGGAGTTTAGAACATTATGTTTAATGTTATTCTTGACATGGTTGTATTTAAATATAACATCTTGCTTGTTTTCTAATAGTCACATCTATCCTTTGTCCCCTTTTTCCTCTTTTACTTCCTTCTTTTGGATTAATTGTGATTCTATTTTATTTACTAGCTATAACCCCTAGTATTGTTTTTGGAGTGGTTGCTTCAGGGTTTATATTATGCATCTTTAATTTATCACAGTCTATCTTTAAGTAATATTAGGCCACTTGTGTATAATATTAAAACCCTCCACCAGTGTACTTCCATTTCCCCTCATCCTGGTCTTTCTTTGTCTTATAGTTGATATACATTTTCCTTCCTTATATATTATAAAGTCTGCCACATTTTTTTCTTTTCACATTAAAGTCAATAATATTCTAAACAAATTTTAAAAATAAGAAAAAAGAATATTTGCATTTATCCACACATTTACCATTTCTGATGCTCTTCATTCCTTTGTGTAAATCCAGATTCCCATCTGGTATCATCCTCCTTCTGCCTGAGAATTTCCTTCAACATTTCCTTTACTTCAGGTCTTCTGCTGATTAATCTCTGAGCATTTGATACCTGAAAAAGCCCTTCACCTTTGTTTTATCATTATTTTTAACAGCTTTATTGAGATACAACTCAAATACCATGCAATTCACACTTTTAAAGTATATGTTTCATTATTTTTAGTATGTCACAAGATTATACGTCTGTTGCCACATTTCTGGCTTCCCTAAAGAAATTCCAACCCTTTTATCTGTCACTTCCCTTTTTCTCCTCCCATCCCCAGCCCTAAGCAACTATATATCTATTTTCTGTCACTATAGATGCCTATTCTGGATAGCTCCCATAAACGGAATGGAAACACACACAATCTTTTTTGCCATCTTTTTTCACTTAGCATAACGTTTTCAGGGTTCATTCATGCTTTAGCAAGTATCAGGACTTCATTTCTTCTTACTGCCAAGTAATTTTCCATTGCATAGGTATACCATATTATATTTATCCACCCATCAGTTGACGAGTATTTGGGTTGTTTCCACCTTTTAATCATTATGAATAATGCTGCCATTAACATTTATGTGCAGGTTTTATATAAATATATGTCTTCATTTCTCTTGATTATATAAGACTAGAAATGAAATTGCTGTGTCATGGTAACTGTATGTTCAATTCACTTGTTTATGAAAGATACTTTTGCTGGGTACAGAATGTTAAGTTGACAGGTTTTTTTCTTTAAGTACTTTAAAGATGTTTCACTGTCTTTCAACAAGCATTGTTTTCAATAAGAATCTATAATAATTCTTATCTTTGTTCTTTTTTCCATATATGTATTTTTTCTCTGGCTGCTTTGTGATTTTTATCTTTATCAATGGTTTTAAACAATTTGATTGCAATGTGACATTGTATGTTTTCTTTGTGTCTCTTATGCTTGGAGTTTGTTGAGCTTGTTGGATCTACGTGTTTAGTTTTTACTAAACTTGGAAAAATTCTAAACATTATTTCTTCAACTATCTTTTTTTTTCTGTCCCCACTGACCTCTTTTGGGAACTTCCATTATATGTATGTTAGGTCTCTTGAACTTACCCCAAGTTCACTGGGGTTGTGTTAGCTTTTTTCAGTCTTTTTTCTTTATGTCATTTTGAATAGTTTCCACTGCTGTGCTTTTAAGTTCCTTAATCTTTCCTTCTGCAGTGGTTTATCTACTGTTAATTCCATTCAATACATTTTTATTTCAGATATTGTATTTTTATCTCTAGAAGCTTGATTTGCATTTTTAAAAATATTTTTAACATATTTATGCTTTAATTTACCTTCTTGAACATAAGAAATACAATTGGCTAGGCATGGTGGTTCACTTCTGTAATCCCAGCACTTTGGGAGGTTGAGGCAGGAGGATCAACTGAGCCCAAGAGTTTGAGACTGTAGTGAGCCATGATCATGTCATTATACTCCAGCCCGGGTGACAGAGTGAGAAGCCAACTCAAAATAATAATAATAATAATTACAATATCTATTCAAATGTCCTTGTCTACTAATTCTATCATCTATATTATTTTTTAGTGTTTCTGTAGATTGTTTATTCTTGTTCATATTGTACTGTTTCTTTGCATAGCCAATAATATTTGTATTAGATCCCAGTCATCATTAATTTTACCTTGTTGCAGCCGGGCTCGGTGGCTCAGCCTGTAATCCCGCACCTTTGGGAGGCTGAGGTGAGTAGATTGTCTGAGCCCGTGGGTTCGAGACCCACCTGGGCAGCGAGACCTCATCTCTACAATAAATCAAAAAATCAGCCAGGTGTGGTAGCGCATGCCTGTAATTCTGGCTACTTGGAAGGCTGAGGCGGAAGGATCGCTGGAGCCCAGCAGGCGAGGCTGCGGTGGTTGGGAGCGATCACTGCACTCCAGTCTGGGCGACCAAGTGAGACTCCAACTTAAAAAAAAAAAGAAAAAAATTTTACCTTGTTGGGTGATGGATTTTTTTCTGTATTTCTACAAATATTCTTGAGTGTTCTTGAAAACAGTTTGATCTTTTGGCAACTTGCTTTTATATTTGTTTTATTCAGGACCAGTGCAGGGTTGTTTGTTTTTGTTGTTGTTTGTTTTGTTTTGTTTTTGAGTTAGGGTCTCACTCTGTTACCCAGGCTGGACCTCCTGAGTACAGGAAATTCTTCTGCCTCAGCATCCCAAGTAGCTGGGATTACAGGTGTGTGCCACCGTGCCTAATTTTTTTTTTTTTTTGTAGAGATGAGATCTTGCTATGTTGCCCAGGCTGGTCTCAAACTCCTGGTCTCAAGCAATCCACTTTGAGATTGCTTCGGCCTCCCAAAGTGCTGGGATTACAGAAGTGAGGTACCATGCTCAGCCTAGAACAGTTTTTAACGTAGGGTTAATTTCATCCCACTTCTGAGGCATTATCCTGAATATACTATCCAACATTCATGAAGTCTGAGGTCGATCCTCTCTGGAACTACACTCTTCTGAGTCCTACATGAACCCCAATGACTTTTTCTCATAGTCATTTTAGGTGTCCTTTCCCTAAATGTGAGTAGTTTCCTCACATGTATATACTGTTCAGTACTAAGGTGACAACTCAGAGGGTATGCTCTTCAGATCTTCAATGCTTTCTCTCTGTGCCAATCTCCCATATTTGGTGAGCCCCGTGAATTCCAATGGCCATGCCCTCCTTGAATTCATACTACTATCTCCTCTTAGGCAAGAGGAGAAATCCAGTGCCTATTACTGTCTTGTCCCAAAAGTCTCCTTGATGATATTTTGGTGAAAGAAAGAAGGAAAGCAACAGATATGTATCAAAGAAGAGAATGAAAGAAAAGAGAAGTAAAAGAAGAAAAAGGAGAATTATTTACAACATTTTTAATAACGTTGGAGAAAGCTTATGACTGTGCTAGTTTTTAAGAACAATATTACACATATAATATGGTCTCAATTATTAAACAAACCTGGGTCAGCACTGAGAGTGGTGCTAACAACACTTGCCCTTGGGAATAGGATTGTTCTTTTTTTTCTGTATTTTCCAAAGATTTTTTAAAATGTAATTTTATTTTAGTATAGATATGTGAGTACAAGTCAGGACTAGCTACACAAGCAGGCTGTATGCAGGTGAATTTTGGACCTCCAACTGGCCCTCACTTCCTTTGGTTTAGGATCAGGTACCCTTAAAAGTTTGTTTTTGTTTTTTTTGTTTTTCAAACAACAACAGATGCTGGCGAGATGTGAAGAAAAAGGAACACTTCTACACTGCTGGCAGGACTGCAAACTAGTACAACCTATTTGGAAGACAGTGTGGCGATTTCTGAAAGAACCAGAAATTGACCTTCCATATGACCCAACAATTCCTCTATTGGAAATATACCCAGAGGAACGCAAATCATTCTACAAAAAAGATACCTGCACACGTATGTTGGTTGCAGCTCTATTCACAATAGCAAAAACATGGAGCCAACCATGTTGCCCATTGAAGCTGGACTGGATTAAAAAAATGTGGTACATATACA
>NW_007097810.1:6817-22769 GCF_000164805.1 Carlito syrichta | reverse complement strand
TTGAGGGAAACTGCTAGGGGAGGGAGGGGTATACCTCATCAACAAGGGTACCTGCATAATCAACATTTGTATAACTAACCCTAATTGTACCCCACATCTTTATAATAAAATAAATAAATAAAAATAAAAATTTTATTTTGTTTTGTTTTGTTTCGAGTTGGAGTTTCACTCTGTCACCTAAACTGGAGTGCAGTGGCACACTCACAGACACCGCAGCCTCGACCTGCTAGGCTCAGGTGATCCTTCCGCCTCACCCTTCCAAGTAGAGGAGAACTAAAAGTTTTTAAAAATAATACTTATGTGGCATTTTCATAATGAAGGAGAAAAAATATAACTGAGACAAGCTGAATTCACCTTAAAATAAGTAAAATAAGGAGAAAAAGAGAAGAAATTGCCCTAAATTTTGACCATTTTTTTGTGTAGAAAGATTCTGAGTTTTCATATTAAGATTAGAAATTCCACTTATTTAACTTACCAAAATGTCACCACCCAAACACCACCACCACCACCTCTAAAATGTAGCCTTCAAGGATTCAAGAGACTTGTATTTCCAAAGAAGATTCTACACAATGCTAAGCAAGACTGTCTCCTCACTTACACTGACCTAAAGACTCTCCAGTGTTAGTCAGTGGTCAACACCCTCTGGCATCTAACATGTATGCCAGAAATCTGGCTCTAGCTATCTAGATTCTTGACTTAATGCTTTGATGCTAGAAATACATTTTCATAGTGGATACTGAACTTGCCAGTAGCACTTAAACTCATAGAGCTCAAAGTAAAAGGGAAACTTGTTTTAAACAGTCCAAAGAAGAGCAAACAAATGTGTATGTAGTGGTTGTTGTACATTAAAGCCTGACTCTCTCTGCCAGCCGTGTGATGTGTCCTCTACCACACTTCTGTTCCATCTTGTGATGATAAATTCAGTGTTTGCAGGACTTAAAAAGACGTCATGTAAAGATAATTTATCTGAATGAACATAAACAAAATAAAAATAGTCTTTTCCCCCCAAATGCAAACATTTTGCCTCTTTGTTCATTGATTTTCCAGCAAAATTCAGTGTTTTTTCTTCTATGTAAACCTTGTGTTTTCTATGGCTAACTTGGTTTTCTGCTTTCCTGTTCATACATATTAAAGGACTCAATGACATAATCAGCTTGCTTTTCACTCAGTTGCTTAGGGCTTATAAAAATAAAACACAAATACCCACAGCTGTTCTAGGCAATCACTCAGCTCTTTGGAAAGAAAATACAGATACAGAGACAGGTGGTTCTGCTCTAAGCACAACGTTCAGAATTAAGAGTGGAGGGACTGCAGCTGTGTTTCCAGGAGAACACCAACAAACTCCCAGGCTGTCTGTGCTAAACACAGTTGCACATGTGGACACCCAGGACCGGGGAGTGGTCTTTCTTGAGTCCTGCTTCTCCTGGGAGTTGACCACAATATCCAAGGTCTTTCTCTGTAGGAATACCTCAGGATTTCTTATTGCTCAGTGAAGGTAGCTCAGCAGCCCAGAAAATGGGGAGCTGGCAGCATGCTGACCACCAGATGGAGAGGTTGGTAAAGAACACCAAGAAGTCTACCTGCCCTCCTGATAGCTGGCCCCATTGAAGTCACTTAACTTTCTGAGTGTAGTTCAGCAAAGGCACAGGGACAGAGCTAGGAAGCCAAAGGCCCAGATGGTTTTAAAGGAAAACAATAAAGCAGGTGATGCTGTCTGATTCTACCCTTAATATACTCACAGCACTCAACCTCATCAAAGTCTCTGACTGCTACCCAAATAATGTGGGACACTATGACTCCTGTTTCAAACGCTGGCGGCCCTGGCTGCCTCCAGCTCCTATCAGCTGCGCCAGCACGTGCCTTATAACTCCTTGAATTTCAGTTCTCCTGCACAACTGTTTTCAGCTTTGTGCACTTCTCTGACCTCAGATTTACCACAGAGTTGAGTGGGGAATCCCTGCTCCATCTCTCAGTTCTACAAACCACAATCCTGGCCAAGTCAGCCTTCTCCCAAGTGACAAGAGACTCAAATAGCAGCTTAAACCTCTATACAATTTTTCTACTCTACACCACTATAATGCCTTTCTGAATCAATCCAGCCACTGATTTTTGTGCTATATTAACACTTCTCAAACATTTCTTATGACAGTCCATCTATCCCACTTATTCCTAATTATCAGTGGAAAAAAGAATTTGAGGACGATAATCAAGATGGTAACAATACAAGAAGAAGGTCTAACAGGAAAAACCCACTTTTTATATATGTTAATAAATATTACTAAATGAAGGAATATTATTAGAGCAATAGAAAGCCATTACCAACTCAAGTCAACATTGATGATACACTCATAAAGATCAGTACTTCCAAAATTTTATGACTATTCCAATCATTTGTTTTTATGAATTTGAAATTTTAGTAATTCTTGAGAGAAGATTCTGGGGAAATGGCTCAGTAGGAAGCACTAGAAATCTGTCTCCTCAACTAGACAAAAACTTCAGTTGTAGAATCTAAATTTTGGGTTTTGTTTGTTTTAACTCTTGCTTGCTACTGACAGCTGGCCTCATTGCAGTCATTTGACTTTCTGGGTACAGTTCAGCAAAAGCATGGAGAAAGAGCAAGGAAGCTGATAGCCCAGATGGTTTTAAAGGAGAACAACAAAGTGGGTGATGCTGTCTGATTCTACCCTTAATATTCTCACAGCACTCAGGCTTGCAACTCCTGGGAGAAGTCTTGGATGGTAAATGGTGGTTAATTTTGGTCAATCTGAGCTCTTAGCACAGTAACAGGTCCCATCCCTCATCCTGTAGACCCATGGCAGGCAGCTGCACCCGTGTTCCTGGAGTAGCCTACATGCAAGCTGTGGGAACCTGGGTGGTAAAAAGGACCCCGTCCTCCAAAAAGGGATCTGTGCTCTGGCTGCTAACTGCCACTTCTGATCACAGAGGTGCAGAGAGAGAGGTGGGTGGCCATTGTCACACCCCTCTCATTGTTGCAAGCCCTTCTCCCACAACTGAAAAGGCTTCCAGCCATTTTATAAGCTAGCATTTACCTAACACCATGCCATATTTTTCTCTTTTTCCCCTTTGGAAAGCCAGACGTTGAATACTAGGACATTCAAAGTAGCTGCATATAGGGGAAAATTAGAAAGACATTGCCCATACTCAGGAAAAGGCCCAGGCTCAGAAGGGAGTTGAGAAGACCCTTAAGTTCATGCCTCAAGCTGATCCTTGGCACAGAGACAGCCTACAACAGACAAAAAACAGCAAATCCTGGGGAAAGAGAAGAATCTGATTTCCAGAGTTATACTATTAGATGAAAATGTCAGTTTTACACAGAAAATACAAGGCATACAAAGAAACAGGAATTAATGGACCATTCAAAGGAAAAAAATAAACCAACAGAAACTTTCCCTAAAAAAGACCCAGTGGCAGATCTACCAGACAAAGACTTTAAAACAACAGTCTTTAAAATGTTCAAGGAACTATGGGGTGATGTGAAGAAAGTCAAGAAAATAATGTATGAACAAAATGAAAATATCAATAATGAGGTGGAAAACCTAAAAACAAACTAAAAAGGAGTTGAACTGAAGAGTACAATAACTGAAATGAAACATTCTCTAGAAAGATGCAAAAGCAGATTTGAGCAGGCAGAAGAAAGAATCAACAAAAGTGAAGGTAAGACAATGGAAATTATTTGTTTCTGAGGAGCAGAAACAAATAAGACAGAGGAAAAATAAGCAGATTCTAATGGGCCTATGGGACCCAATCAAGTCAACCAATATTCACATTGTGTGAGTCACAAAAGAAGAAGAAAAATAAGAAGGTGAAGAGACCATTTGAAGAAATAAAGACCTCAAGTTTTCCAAATGTGATGAAAGTCATGAATGTAAACATTCAAGAAGCTCAGCTAACTCCAAGTAGGATTAACTCAAATAGACTCACATTATGGTCAACGTGTTAAAAGCCAAAAGCAAAGAGAACTTTGAAAGCAAGAGAGAAACAATTTATTATATAAAAGAAATCCTCAATAAGATTTTCAGCAGAGTTCTCATGAGAAACTTTGGAGGCCAGAAGGGAGTAGCCTGATATATTCAAAGTGTTGAATGAAAAAAACTGTCAGACAAGAATCTTATACCTGGCAAAACTGACCTTCCAAAGTGAGGAAGACATTAAGATATTTTAGACAAACAAAAACTGAAGGAGTTTATTACCACTAGAACTGCCTTACAAGAAATGCTCAAAAGAAGTCCCACAAGATTAAATGAAAGGACACTTGATGGTAACTTTAAGTCATATGAAGAAATAAAGATCTCAGTTAAGGTAAATTCATGGGCAATTATAAAAGCTAATATTATATGTCAGCATCACCTAGCAGAGAACCTAGCACATAGTCAATTCTCAGTATATAGTCACTGAATGGATGAAGATGCTAAAGGAACTTAGAAACACCCAGATAAATTGGGGACCTTCATGGACAGGAAACTTTGTTCTGCTTTGGGTTGGACATGTGGAATGCTATCACCTGATTGGCTGCCCACTATCCACCAGAGACACAAGCTCCTCAAAGTAAATCAAGTGGTAAACATGGTTTAGGAGGTTTGGTTATGGTTGAAAGCCTGGGGTTTATAAAAGAAAGTGCTGGTAAGGGAAGAAGTTTCTTGGACCTGGGACAAATGGAAGTCATAACCAGATGTTAAAGAGTTTCCATAGTGCCCATCAGGCCTGAGGTGAGACCCTGTTGGCCAAGGTCACCACTGGGCCCTGATCAAGGCAGAGAGGCCAGAGCACCAATCACACTGAGCAATGGTTTTAGCCTTGAATGCAGCAACCAGATGGACAAGTGCTGGAGGAGCCAGAAGACTCCATGTGAACCAAGGACTCTCCTTTTCTCAATGCCACATGGTTACATAAAGTGACACACCAAGGCACATTTGTCAAGTGCACTTTCTGCATTAACTGAGTTGATCACATAGGAAGAGAAGAGAGGTAAAACCTAAAAGACCAAACACCAGAAAGATGATTTAAATCATTGAATTGGGCTAAATTTGTCTTTTTTTTCTCCTTTCCTTTTAAGAAAAACAACTTCTGTTTTGGAGAACTAAAAAATCTACATTTTCTTAACAGATTCAAATGTCAGTATAAGAACATTAAAAGATTTCACAGCAAATGAATGAAAGAACCCTGGTGACTATGGTCTGCAAAGTCACACCACAAACTGAAACCAAACCACAAACCATGGATCTATACGGCTTACTTGAATACCTTTCATGACTGCCTTTTTGTCTGGTCTTAAGATGATTGACATACAGAATGTGAGAGCTCAGAGGAACTTTGTTATCAATCAGGTTTGTTCTGCCTGTGCACAGCAAGCCAGTTACTGAGACAACAGGTTTTGAAAAAGAGAAAATTGTTATTCATGAAGTAGCCAAGCAAAGAGGTGGGAGAACAGGTCTCAAATCTATCTCCCCAAAAATATGACTTGAGGATACTTATGAGATATAAGGGAGGGTGATCTAAAGTGTGTGGAAAGGGGCTTGGCAGGTAAGAAACATTGAGGTAACTAGTGTTTCTGTGCCAGTCTAATAGCGCTACATGGTTTTTCATGGGACACATGTGCTCATGATCTCAGGGTGGAATTTTTGGCCCTCTGACATCAAAAAGTCACTGCTTGGGCACCCACACAGGTCCACTTGATGGATCAGTAGTCTCAACTAGCCTGAACTGCACAAAAGCTGCCCCCAAGTTCCTGAAGAACAACTTCAAGCCCCTGTTACATACTGACTCACAGTCCAATGTTACTGATGAGGAAACTGGAGAATTTTTAAGAACAACTAGAAGTGAGCAATTAAAAGCCAGCATGGCACGTCGAGTGTGATTCAGTCAGGTCAGCCCTGGGTGCCCTTCAGGGTTGATATGCCTCCCCTTCCTTGTTTTACAAATGAGGAAACATCTTAGGATCTGTTCACCCTATATGCTTCCTTAAAGAGGCCTATCCCCACCTCAGCAAGACCTGCAGAATTCATGGGAAAGTAGTCCTCCTCCAGGTGAGTGGCCTCCTTCCCCTACTGGCACCCAGCCCTGGCTCAGGCTCTTCTCTGCTTCTCCTGGTCTGCCCTCCTCCAGTGCTCTGTGGTGCTCCCAGTGTGTTCTCCCTGCAGAGCCTGCTTCATTTCTAAGCAGATGCTCTGGTTGCAGCTCAGTGATGGCACAATCTGGAGAGCAGCTTTCTAGGCAAACTTCCTCCCGGTGTGACCCAACCCTCTGGACCGCATACCAGTGTATTGACAACTTTCTCAGGTCTTCCCTGACCTTGGCAATGAGAATCGCTATCTTTTTGAATTTTACACATCATGATTTCTTCAACTAGGTTATAAATGTCTTCAAACAAGGATTATTAATCATCGTTTTCTTCCCCACACTACCTAATATAGTTCCTGGTGAAAAAATATTAGATAATTGATTTAAATTACTCCCTGACCACCAGTGTACACCCCACATCATATCCTGAGTGAGTAGAGTAGGCAGCTGCTGGCTTGATGTAAATTTAGAGTTGAGGAAAGCTCTCCCAGCCCAAGGACTGTTTCCCTCTGCCAGAAGACCTAAAATAACCACATTACTCACTCCTTTGAGTCAAGGCCTTGAAAACTCCTGTTAAAATGCAAATGTCATCTGGGAGGGATAAATTGAAGCTATCAATGCCTATTAATAACATAGAATGTTATTAGCTTCACAGGGAATAAGAAAGATTCAGAATGCAGAAGAGCTTAAAAACCCCAAAATTTAGGATCTAGTGAAATCAAGAACAGCATCTTGGCAATAGGTGGATGCACATTAAAAGGAACAAGCATCTCAGAAAACTCCAATGAGAGTAAAAACATATTTTAAATGTTTTTTAAAACTTTCTTTAAGTCAGGCACGGTGGTTCATGCCTGTAACCCAGCAATTTGGGAGGCGGAGGCAAGAGGATTGCCTGAACCCAGGGGTCCAAAAGCAGCCTGGGCTACTTGGTGAGATCTCATCTCTACCCAGCCCTGGCTCAGGTTCTTCTCTGCTTCTCCTGGTCTGCCCTCCTCCAATGCTCCATGGTGCTCCCAGTGTGTTCTCCCCGCAGAGCCTGCTTCATTTCTAAGCAGATGCTCTGGTTGCAGCTCAGTGATGGCACAATCTTGAGAGCAGCTTTCTAGGCAAAAAATTAGCTAGGCATGGTGGCACACACCTGTGGTTCCAGCTACTTGGAAGGCTGAGGGATCACTTGAGCCCAGAAGGTCAAGGCTGCAGTGAATGTGATCATGCCACTGCACTTCAATCTGGGTGACAAAGTGAGACTCTAACTCAAAAAAAACACAAAACTTTCTTTACGGTCTTGTAGATGTTGAACCAGACCTGCAACCCAGGGATGAAGCCTACTTGGTCATGGTGGATGATTTTTGAGATGTGTTGTTGGTTCTGGTTTGCTAGAATTTTGCTGAGAATTTTAGCATCTACGTTCATCAAGGATATTGGCCTGTGGTTCTCTTTTTTTGTTGGATCTTTACTAGGTTTGGGTATCAACGTGATGTTAGCTTCATAAAATGATTTGGGGAGAGTTCCATCTTTCTCAATTGTCTGGAATACTTTCATTAGAATTGGTATCAGTTCCTCCTTGTGTGTTTTGTTGAATTCTGCTGGAACGTCATCTGGTCCAGGGCTTTTTTTTTTGTAGGTAATTTTCTTATAACATAGTCGATTTCCTGGGTTGTTATTGGTCTATTTAGGGTCTTGATTTCTTCTTGTTTCAACCTGGGGAGGTAGTCCTCCATTTCATTTAGGTTTTCAAGATTGTTTCCAAACAGGTGTACATAGTAGTCTCTGATAATCTTTTGTATTTCTTCAGGGTCAGTTGTGACTTCATCTTTTGTATTTCTGATTGTGTTTATTTGGGCTTTTTCTTTCTTTTTCTTGGTCTAGCTAGGGGTCCATCAATCTTGTCTATTCCTTCAAAGAACTAGCTTTTTGTTTCATTGATTTTTTTGTATTATATTTTTGTCTTCTATGTCCTAAATTTGGGCTTTTATTTGGGTAACTGGATTCTTCTGCTGAAGTTTGGGTTGTGATGGTCTTGCTTTTCCAGCTTCCTTAAATGATTTGTTAGGTTCTTAACTTGCAATCTTTCCATTTTCTTCATGTGTGTGTGTAGAGATAAGAATTCCCCTCCTAGTACTGCTTTCATGGCAAAGTCTCAGAGTATAAAATAAATGTGCAAAAGACAGTCGCATTCCTATACACTAATAATGAACAAACAGAAACCCAAGTAAAAAGTACAATCCCAGCCAGGTTCAGTGGCACAGCCTGTAATCCCGCGCCTTTGGGAGGCTGAGGTGAGTGAATTGCCTGAGTGCGTGGGTTCAAGACCCGCCTGGGTAATTTGGCAAGACCTCATCTATACAATAAATCAAAAAAATTAGCCGGGCGTGGTAGCGCGTGTCTGTAGTTCTAGCTACTTGGAAGGCTGAGACTGAAGGATCACCGGAGCCCAGCAGGTCGAAGCTGCAGTGGCCGGGAGCAGCCACTGCACTCCAGTCTGGGCGACGGAGCGAGACTCCAACTCAAAAAAAAAAAAAAAAACCCAAAAAACACAATCCCATTCACAATAGGCACAAAACATGAAATACCTTGGCATCTTCCTAACCAGAGAAATGAAAGCTCTTTACAACAAAAACTACAAAACACTGCTCAAAGAAATCAAAGATGACACAAACAAATGGAAAAATATTCCATGCTCATGGATTGGAAGAATCAACACTGTTAAAAATAAAGAAATTAAAATTTAAAAAATGTAGCTAACTATAAAAATAAATAAATAAATGCACGTGGTACAGCACAAAAAAAGATTACTAACAGCTCGTTTTTTTTAGAGATACGTTCTTCCTCTGTCACCTAGATGGGAGTGCAGTGGTGTGATCATGTCTCACTGCAGCCTTGAACTCCTGGGTTCCAGGATCCTCCTGCCTCAGCCTCCTGAGTAGCTAGAACTATAGGACCACAGTGCCACACCCAAATTGCAGTTAACATTTTTAAGTACATACTGTATGCCAGATAGTGTTCTAGGTGTAGGCTGGGCATAGTGGCTCACGCTTGCAATCCTAGCATTTTGGGAGCCTGAGGCAGAAGTACTCGAGGCCAGGAAGTTGAGTCTGCTGCAAATTTTGATCCTGCCACTGCACTCCAGCCTGAGGTGGGCAACAGAATGAAACCCTGTCTCAAATGACAAAAAAAAAAGATATTGCTCTATATGCTTTGTGTGTGACACCTCACTGTTCCTTCTTCATCCATGAGATTGACGTATCATTCCTGACCTTCAGGTGAAGAACCGAGGTGCAGAGACACTAAGGGACATGTCCCCTATTACAAAGCTCATGAGGGAACAACTGGGACTAAGAACAAGCTGTCTGCATCCAGGGTCTGTTGAGCCTCCCTGCCACAGGGCCATGTGTTGATAGTTGTTTGCGTCAGTGTGGTTCTGACTCTACTTACTCATCTCAACCCCCTCACCTACATCCTCCTAGCCTCTCATTCTGAAAATTCTGACTCTCAGCACATCTCTTCCTTTCCAGTTCTCCCACAATCTAGCTCAGGTTCTCCTTATTTCTTTTCTAGAAGTCCTCACTGTATGCCATGATATCTCATTTAATCTTTAGATGAGAAACAGAGGCAGGAAGGTCAGTCACCTGCCCCATGCCCCAAAGTGAGTATAACTATGAATCCTGGATTTGAACCCACAGAGTTGGTGTCAAAGCCCTTGCTTGTACTTTCCATGTGTTCTATCCACGTGGATGTTCTATAAGCCTCCCCCTCCTCCCTTGCGTTTGCTGGTCTCCCCCAGCCCCCATCACAGACAACATGGTCTGCTTTCTCCCCACCAGCTCCTAATCTGTCAATCAAGACTGGATGCTGAAATGCCTCCCTCATGCCACTCCAGGCATAAGCACCTACAGGAAAAACACTCCCACATACTTGACATTTTTTTAAAGCTAAACATCTTGGCAAAAGAATATAAGGCCACAAAAAGCTCAATAAGCAAAGGGAAAGCTGGAAAACATGTCTGGCATAGGTGACCAATGGCTAATTTTCTTAATTTACAAAGAGCTCTTAGAGATGTGTCCCCCAAAATGGAAAAACTGAAGCCAAGCGCAGTAGCTCACACCTGTAATCCCAGCACTTTGGGAGACTGAGGTGGGCAGATTGCTTGAGACCCTGACTCAAAAAACAAAGACAAAAACAAAAAACCTGACATAGGATATAAACAGGCAAGTCAGAGAACTGTTTGAACTTAACCATAATTAAATTCTGTTTGAAACCATTATATATTTCTTCCCTACTATACTGGACAACATTTTTATGGCTAATACCTAGTCTATAAATTTTATCATTTACAGACTATGGATCAGAAGATGGATTGTTGCATCTTTTTGTAGGGCAGTTTTCCAGTATCTACAAAGCGCAAAATGCACATACCACTTGACTCAAAATTTCTATTACCAAAAAAGTGACCTCTTGTGAACACAGTCAATTTAACAAGGTTACCTGTCCGAGGATGGTCACTATCAGTAGATCATTAGAAAGTAAATTGTGATGACATGAATACATTTCCAAAGATATCTCTACTAAACTGCAATGGTCTCCAAATTGAGTTATAACCACCAAGAAAATATTAGATTTAATATTTAATATGCATTTAAACTCATCCTTCTTAAATTCATTTTTATGTGTATTTTAACATGCACATGATGGATGCAGTGGTGTATGTATACAATTTATAAACAAATAAATGTACATATATTGGAAGTAAGTGATGAAAATTGTTTGCTACTGGGAACACAGCAACTCAAGCTGGTGCTGGAGATGAGTGGTCTGGGCCATGTGGGACCAGGCTCAGACTCCAAGCACCTTACTCCTTTTCCTCCTCCCAGGGTATAGGGCAAGTGACTGACCTTCCTGTGCCTGTTTCCTATTTTATCTAAAGCTTAAATGAGATAACATGGTACCTGGCATACAGTGAGGGCTTCTAGAAAAGAAATAAAGAGAACCTGAACTAGGTTGTAGTAGAACTAGAGAGGAATAGATGTACTGAGAATCAGAATCTTCGGGACAGGAGACCAGGAGAACGCAGTCGGGTTGAGACAAGTGAGTAGAATCAGGACCACATTGATACAAGCATTGATCGATATACGACCCTATAGCAGAGACTAATACAAGTCCTTAGCATTAGGGCCTTGTCACCTACTCCTTCTCCTCCAGCCCAGTGCAGCACACAGCGCAGGAAACCAGCTAACTCATGAGTACTGATATCTGTGTGTTAGGAGACACACCCGCAGGGGCCTCTCTGATCCTGCATGTCTTGCTGGGTGCACTAGGAACGTGAGGGCTTGAATACTGTTAACAGGGTTCTTTCTCAGGGCCACGTCTGCAGGCCTTGATTGCCGTTAGCAGAGCCATTTCTCAGGGTCACATCTACACCAAGCAACTTTCAGGGCTGAGGTAATGCCTGGTACAAGCAAGGATGTGGGGACTCACTCAGAGCCTTAGAGCTAGTGTAAAGAATATTTTGATTTGAAAACATTTGAGTTTCAATAGGTGCACAAAGTAGCCTTCTTGGGGCACCCCTTATCTGACTGAAAACAACGTCCAGTAAGCAAGGCTACCATAAATTTGCTCTTTGAGGAGGGTTTTACTCCCAGAAAAAAGGTCATGAGTACATCTACCACACATACCCTTTTCAGGAGAGTTCTGTGGCCGTGAAGAGAATGAACAAATTTTATCACAAACTTTCTTATGGTCCATTTGTTCCCCAGGAACCTGCTCTTGCCATAGAAGCCCTTTCTCCTTCCTCCCTTCCCCTGCTGTGGAAGGTATATACACCTCTAACTTTAACCAAAAGCTAGCTACTTCTTCTGTTAGCTCCATATGCATACAAGTAAACTTTTTTTTCCTGTTAATCTGTCTTTTGTGAGTTTAATTTGCAGCCTTCCATCCACATGGTATAAGAAGGTTGAGGAATGGTTTTTGCTCCTGACAAGGCTCAAGCTGCTCTTGCCAGCTGTAGATAATGTCGTGCTTTGCATCTCATCCAGGAGGCTCTTGTCTTCTGCCAACATCCATGAAAACCTAACAGGCTAAGGAATTCGCATATAAGTAGAGTGGAGTCAAATCTCGTGTCTCTTCCTCCCTTCTGCTACATAGCCGACATGACCCCCTTGCTGGAAATATCTTTCTCCAGTCTAAAAGGACATAACATGGATTTAAAATACCCAATGAGCAGCCATTCTAACATTGCCTAAATCTCATGTCTTTCTAGCAGTTCACTTAACTCACTCTCTAATCAGTAGCCAAGGACAGAACCGATTTCTCAGAAGTAGCTATTGATAATTGTTTTACAAGCCCCCTTCCCAACTTGTCTTGCATTAATTAGTTTTTCTGTTTCAAATTTGCCTCCACCCATAAGACCCAAGTTAACCTAATCAGTCCTTCGTGACCTTTGTGACACAGACATATCCCATCACCATGGCAGCAATCTTGTGACTAACCCACCCATCTGCCTGCTGTCCATCATCTGACGTCAGTACCTGTTTACCTGCCCCTTCGTGATGATGAGGCACAGCCCACCACCCAACCACCCTAACGATCTCTCCCCCCATGGATTAAAAGATTCAACCACAAGCAGCCAGCCACCATTGCTTTACTAAACTCTGGTGTGACCATGTGTTCTTTGAGCTATGGTTGCCGCCATGTTTTCTAAGCTTTGGTCCTCTCTCCTACCTTGGAGAGGTGACTCTCCTCTCTCATTTGCTTTCTAAATAAATTATATTTTCCCATCTAACTTTTGTGCAATTCTTTGCATCTTTCTTTTTTTTTTTTTGAGTTGGAGTCTCACTCTGTCACCCAGACTAGAGTGCTGTGGCTGCTCCCGGCCACCGCAGCCTCGACCTGCTGGGCTCCGGCGATCCTTCCACCTCAGGTTTCCAAGTAGCTGGAACTACAGGCGCACACTACCACACCTGGCTGATTTTTTGATTTGTTGCAGAGATGAGGTCTCACCAAGTTGCCCTGGCGGGTCTCGAACCCGCGGGCTCAGGCAATTCACTCACCTCAGCTTCCCAAGTCTTTGCATCTTTCACATGGCACTGGATCACACCAGACACCCACACCCCCAGCGGGTCTGACAACATTCTGGAGGCTTCCGCTGGGAGTGTGACCAAACACAGTCATTGCTTCTTTGTTTCTTCTTTTTTACTTTATTTTATGGTTATCACATCTTTTAATTCCATTTTCCCTACTGATTTCAGAATTATGCTTTACATATTTATTCTATCCCTAGTTACCTGTAGGTTATGTGTACATGCCCCCACCAAATAAATGGATAGATGAGCATCTCCTGTTTCTGAACACAACACTTCAGAATGCTTTGACACAATCATGGACCCTCTTTTTCCATGCTATGGTTGTCCTTTATTTTAATTCCTTCTATTTTAATTTCCTTCCCATTTTGTTCATCTTTTAAGGTGTTGTTTAGTTTTCTGTGTTTCTGCTAAAGGCAATGACTCAGATTTGCTGTTTACTCACCGTTCTGCTGATCATAGCTTCCTGTCCCACTCCTTCCTTCCAGATTTGAGTCCTTTCTTATGCTGGAGTATGTCCTTAAGCAACTCTTTCAACAGTGGTCTGTGAATGGCAAATTCTTTCATCTACTTTATCTGAAATACTCTCATTTTATCCTCACTCTTTGAAGACTGTTTGAAAGAAAATATTTTTAAAACTTTAGTTTGCATGAGAGCAACCTGAGTCTGTCAAATGCAGATTCTTGGGTCCTTTTGAGATTCTAGTTCAGTAGTGTTAGGAGTGAGACAGAAATCTACCTTTTCTATTAGCTCTTAAAGTAAGTGTGATGTAAGTAAGTCAAGGCCACACTTTGAGAAGAAATTGGTCTATAAACAGAGGGCAGCCATGGGAAAGATATTTTGTTTGTTTTTTACATTTTTTTAATGAAAGTAATACATGCTCATTAAAGACATTTTAGAAGAGAAATAGGGAAGAACAAGTCACTTAATTCTCTCTAAATATAATTACAATATAATAAAATACAATTATAATACAATACATATACAAGACAAATACAATTACGGTACCATACAAACACAATTACAATACAAATACAAATGCAATTACAACTATAATACAAATATAATATAGTACAATATAATACAGTTATAATACAATTATGACATACAATTGACCCCCCTAACTAGCAGATTCTGTATTTGCAACCTCTGCCTACTCCCTAAAATGAATTTGTAACTAAAAAGTCAAAATCTGTGATCATTCGCAGACAGGCAGGCAGCAGTGGCAATTTTGAGAACCTTGAGTCACCCACCTGACCTGCACATGATCCCAGCTGACATCAAAGACGTTCACGCTCTGCCTTCTGTGTCAGCTCTCATCCAAGGCTGCCCAAAGGATGGGCAGGTGCAGGGCAGAAGAGCACAGGGAGCTCCAGCTCTGGGGCCAGTGCAGGGGGGTGCAGGGAGTGAAGTGGGGAATTGTAGGGGTGAGGAGGGAGACTGGGAGGGATGGCGTAGGCCTGGTATGGGGCAGCCTCAGGCAAGTCTCTTAACATGTCCAAACCTTGCTTTTTCTCCTTCGTAAAATAAATACAATATGATCTACCAGGATGACTTGGTTTTAGGATTTATGATTATAACCTGAGGTGTGTGTGTGTGTGTGTGTGTACATATTTCTCCTAGATGAAATGATTCAGTATTCACTAATTCTGTGTTCCCAGATTTTATGGAACATAACTATCATCGTGAGAATCGACTGTATTTCTTCTAGACTTTTTGATGTGGATGTGTTTTTTGCAACACTGCTATTGAGATGTATGTGATGCATATATTACTCCCCATCCTCTGCTCTGATGCAGAGCTTTCCGGCCTGGCTGCCCTGACAGTCACCCACAAAGCACTACCCACTTCCAAAACCCAGCCCGATCCAGAGATTCAGATTCACTTGTCATGAGGCTGATCCAGGCACCAGCTGCATTTAAAGCTCCTGGGTGGTTCTGATGAGGAACGCGGGACAGGATGTCTGTTAAATCTATTTGAAAAAGAAGCCTGTGGTCTCACTGCACTTTGAAGCCACCCATTTGGCAGTCCTCCACCCCCCAGCTCTGCTCAAGCCCTAGCTGGTCCCTCTGCTGGCTGGTGCCTGGAACGCAGGCCTACTGTCCCCAGGGTAATGCTGCTCTGGTGCCTCTGCCCTGGTAGAGAGAGGGGGGAGGTAGGATGACCCCAAGGCGCCTCACTGACCTCCCCCTGCAATGGTACCACACAAGATGGGCAGAGGATAACAGCCTTTACTGGAAGATTCAAGATGATGGAAGGGAACTACAGTGCCAAAGAAAAACTACAAACTGTGCACCCAATGGAACTGTGCCAACAGTCCCCAAAGACCCACCCCCACTGGACAAGTGTTCACAGGGGTTTGTGGGCAGATCCAGACTCCTGCCTTCCACCTTCCCTCCCTGTCTTAGGCAACCCATAGGACACGGCTCTGTAGGATATTTCCCAAAGTCTGAGTTTTTCCATTTAGAGTAACAGTTCATGAAAGATGGAAAGGGATCTATCACTGTGAGGTGAAGATATGCCTCTTTTTTGTTCCTGGTAGTTCAGCAGGTAACAGAGTAAATGCACGCATGCACACATAGACACAAATTCAGATAAAGTTCATACAAGGATTTAAAGAGACATCTTCCTCAATGTGAGTTAACATGATTGAAGATATTGTTTTCCCTTATTATGCAAATCAACTTCCTCCTTACCTGTTTCTTACACTCTTGCTTACAACCCCTACCTGGAGGTCTGCGGTGCTTCACTGTCCCATTTCTCCTTCTTTTTCTTTTTTTTTTTTTTTTGAGTTGGAG
>NW_007097810.1:2086-6715 GCF_000164805.1 Carlito syrichta | reverse complement strand
TAGAGATGAGGTCTCGCCAAGTTGCCCAGGCGGGTCTCGAACCCGTGGGCTCAGGCATTTCACTCACCTCACCTCAGCCTCCCAAAGGCGTGGGATTACAGGCTGAGCCACCGAGCCCGGCTTCTCCTTCTTTTTCAAGCATCAGAGCCACCTGCCTTGATGGCACACTCTGAGAGAGCCACAAAGAAATAGCAAAGCATTTGAGACTCCAACTCAAAAAAAAAAAAAAAAAAAATCTTTGTCCAGACCAATGTACTGAAGCATTTCCCTTATGTTTTCTTCTAGTAGGTTTATAGGTTTGGGTCTAACATTGAAGTCTCGAATCCATTTTGAGTTGGCTTTTCTGTATAGTGACAGAAAGGGGTCTAGTTTTGGGCTTCTGTACATGGATGTTCAGTTTTCCCAGCTCCATTTATTGAAGAGACTCTTCTTTGCCCAACGTATGTTCTTGGTGTCTTTGCCAAAAATCAGTTGGTTGTAATATGTGGATTTATTTATGGGTTCTTTATTCCATTGGTCTGTGTGTCTGTTTTTATACCAGTACCACGCTGTTTTGGTTACTATAGATTTGCAGTATATTTTGATGTTTGGTAGTGTGACACCTCCAACTTTGTTCTTTTTGCTGAGAATTGCTTTAGTATTTGGGTATTTGTGGTTCCATATACATTTCAGGATTAGTTTTTCTATTTATGTGAAGAATGTCATTGGTATTTTGATAAGAACTGCACTGAACCTGCAGATTGCTCTTGGTAGTATGATCATTTTGACAATATTAATTCTTCCAATCCATGAATATGGAATGTTTCCATTTTTTATGTCTTCTTCAATTTCTTTCATCAGTGTTTTATAGTTTTCCTTGTAGAGATCTTTCATCTCCCTGGTTAAAATTATTCCTAAATATATTTTTTGTAATGATTGTAAATGGGATTGTCTTGTTAATTTCTTTTCCCTCTAGTTTGTTGTTGGTATATAGAAATGCTACTGATCTTTGTATCTTGCAACTTTATTGTATTTGTTTGTAAATTCTAGGAGTCTTTTAATGGAGAATCTTTAGGTTTTTCTATATATAAGACCATACTATCTGCAAACAGTAACAGTTTGACTTCCTCTTTTCCCATTTGGACGCCTTTTCTTTCCTTCTCTTGCTCTGGCTAGGACTTCTACTCCTATTATGTTCAATAGGAGTGGTAAGAGTGGGCATCTTTGTCTTGTTCCAGTTCGTTGAAGAAACGCTTTCAGCTCTTCCCCATTCAGTATAGTGTCAGTTGTGGGTTTGTCAAATATGGCCTTTAGTGTGTTGAGGAACATTCTTTCTATGCCTGATTTGATGAGTTTTTATCATGAAGGAAAGTTAAATGTTATTAAATGCTTTTCTGAATTTATTGAGATGATTATATGGTTTTCGTCCTTCATTCTACTGATGTGACATATCATGTTTATTGAATATGAGCCATTCTTGCATCCTTATACACTTGATCATTGTGTATAATCTTTTTGATGTACCGTTGGATATGGTTTGCTAATATTTTGTTGAGGATTTTTGCATAGGTTCATCAGGGATATTGGCCTATGGTTTCCTTTTTGTATGTTTCTTTTTTTGAGTTGGAGTCTCAGTCTGTCACCCAGACTGGAGTGCAGTAGCTGACCTGCTGGGCTCCAGCGATCCTTCCGCCTCAGCCTTTCAAGTAGCTGGAACTACAGGCACGCGCAACCATGCCCAGCTAATTTTTTATTTATTGTAGAGATGATGTCTCGCCAAGTTGCCCAGGCAGATCTCAAACCCGCGGGCTCAGGCAATCCACTCACCTCAGCCTCCCAAAGCTCTGGGATTACAGGCTGAGCCACCAACCCCGGCTTGTATGTTTGTTTTTGGTTGTGTCCTTGTCTAGTTTTGGTATCAAGGTAATGCTGGCCTTGTAGAATAAATTTAGAAGATTATCCTCCTCTTCAATTTTTAAAACTACTCTAAGAGAATTGGTGTTAGCTCTTTAAAGGTTTGGTAGAATTCAGCACGCAGCCATCTGGTCCTAGGTTTTTCTTTGCTGAGAGACTTTTTATATTGCTGGTGAGAATGTAATTCAGTACAGCCATTAGAAAAAACGGTATGAATATTCCTCAAAAAATTAAAAACAGAACTACCATATGATCCAGCAATCCCACTACTGGGCATTTACCCAAAGGAAAGGAAATCAGTATATCAAAGAGACAGCTGCAACCCTGTGTTTACTGCAGCACTATTCACGATGGCCAAGATATGTGGATAAAGAAAATGTGGTTTATATACACAACGGGATACTATTCAACTATAAAACTTAAAAATAAAAAGAGAAGCAGACAGAAATGGTGGCTCACACCTGTAAACCCAGTACTTTAGGAGGCCAAGGTGGGAGAATCACTTGAACCCAGGAGTTCAAGACCAGACTGGACAACATTGTGAGACCCTGTATCTACAAATTTTTTTTTTAATTAGCTAGGCATTGGTGGTACACACCTGTAGTTCCAGTTACTCAGAAGTCTGAGATGAGAGGATTGCTTGAGCCCATGAGTTTGAGGCTGCAGTGATCTATGATCATGCCACTGTACTCCAGCCTGGGCAAAGGAGTGAGACTCCAACTAAAAAAAAAAATGTAATTAAGTATTTAGTTGCTACAAAACATTGCAATGAATGGATATACTGTGGCTAAGTAACTGTTTGCCCACAAGTGCACTTGGTTTCTTTTCCATTTTTCATTGTCATAAATTATGCTGCACTAAATGCTTCTCATACTAGCACTTTGTTTAGAGCTACTTGCTGAGGATGGATGCCCAGAACTGCTAAACTGGTACTGTGGGGCACACCTGGGATCCCAGCTACTTGGGAGGCTGAGGTGGGAGGATCACTTGAGCCCAGGAGTTTGAGACCAGCCTGGGTAACATAAGGAGTCTCTGTTTCTAAGAAATAAATATACACCTTTTGACTCAACAGTTTTTGCTCTTTTGTTTGGTTTTTCTAAAGATGGGTCATAGCTATGTTGCCCAGGCTGGCCTCCAATTCCTGGTCTCAAGTGATCCTTCTGCCACAGCCTCCCAAGTAGCTGGGCCTGCAGGTACACATCATCATGTTCACTTTGTTTTTTAAGTTCTTAAAGAAAATTGGCAAACATTTTTCCAAAAGACACATACAAATTTACACCTTTACCAGAAACACATAAGACTAGATATAAGTGATTTCTTGACAAAATGATCAGATATGCATTTTGAAAAGATAAATCTGGCCCCTATCTGGGCATGGTCCAGTGGGGGCTGTGGCAGTTGTGGCACAGATGGGGAGGGCCTGGTGAAAACTGGAGGGCCTCCCTGAAGTAGGACACTAGACAGTGGGGGCAAAGGTGAGGCCCATGCTGGCCCTAAAATAGCCATGAATGAGTAACATAGTGGCAGGAGCCCCGAGAGGTTTCCTTGTTTACATCACAGCTGTGACAACACACCTGGCTGCCTTGTGGATGTGTTGGGAGCCACTGTACCCAGCAGCCTTGATGGCATTTTCTGCTCACATTGAGTCACATGGAAAGAAGTGTCATGGGTATGTCATGTCACGTTAAAGCAAGAAGAATCACACCAATGTCAGGCATGCATGTTTTGCACTCAAGCTTTCAGGTTTTGTTTTTGTTTTTGTTTTTTTGAGTTGGAATCTCACTCTGTCGCCCAGACTGGAGTGCGGTGGCACGCTTCCGGCCACCGCAGCCTAGATCTGCTGGGCTCCGGTGATCCTTCCACCTCAGCCTTCCAAGTACCTGGAACTACAGGCGCGCACTTCCATGCCTGGCTAATTTTTTGATTTATTGTAGAGATGAGGTCTCGCCAAGTTGCCCAGGCGGGTCTCGAACCCGCGGGCTCAGGCAATCCACTCACCTCAGCCTCCCAAAGCATGGGATTACAGGCATGAGACACCAAGCCCGGCTAAACTTTCAGTTTTTAAACACAAAACGCTTCCCTCACTCCATTTCTTATTGTAGCAGGAAGCCATACTCTCCCTCCCCATTAATTGCCACATTGTACCTCCCCTGTTCTGGAGCACAAAAGTATTTTTATGATGGTTCTACAGTCAGAATAAATTTCCCTCAAGACCATTTTAAAACCTAAACAATGGCTGCTGTGCTAGAGTTACCTTCCCTGGAGTAAGAAAGGTAATTGCTGTAAATAATTTTAAATTGTTCACTTACAACTAGTACTTGAATCTCTATGTTAAAGTCCTTAAAATTTGCCCATAAAGCCCAAATACACTAAACATACTGAATCCAGTCCAGACTCTTAGATGTATTAACCCTAATTACCAACCACACAAACCATTTATGCAACTAAAGGGGATAATACCATCCAAGAAGAAAAGGAAGAGGAGGAAAGAAAGAATAATGCTCTAGCCGGGCTCGGTGACTCAGCCTGTAATCCCGCACTTTGGGAGGCTGAGGTGAATGGATTGCCTGGGCCCGCGGGTTCGAGACCCGCCTGAGCAACTTGGCGAGACCTCATCTCTACAATAAAACAAAAATTAGCCGGGGGTGGTAGTACATGCCTGTAGTTCTAGGTACTTGGAAGGCTGAGGCGGAAGGAACGCCAGAGCCCAGCAGGTTGAGGCTGCAGTGGCTGGTA
>NW_007097810.1:1320-1936 GCF_000164805.1 Carlito syrichta | reverse complement strand
CAAAAAAAAAAAAAAAAACCAGAAACAAGAATGCTCATTTCATGCAGTTTTATCTAATTAGGTCTATCCTTCACATCTATGGAATATACCAGAGACGAAAAGACCAAGTCTGTCATGGGGCAAATAGAAAAAAGTTTCCTCAGGATAAGTTGGTGCACATACCCTCAAGTCTCTTATGTGTCTCTGAATGGGTTCCCGCATGTCATGCTGTCAAAAGAACTGAGAATAAACATTTTTATCAGTAGCCCTTGTCCCTGTCCCCACTACTACAGAACCTGGTCCATATGTTAATATGTTAAGCCCCATTTAAGAACAAACCACAGGGCACGGTGGCTCATGCCTGTAATCCCAGCACCTTGGGAGGCTGAGGCGAGAGGATTGCCTAAGCTCAGGGGTTCGAGACCAGCCTGGGCAACTTGGTGATTTATCTCTACGATAAAACAAAAAATAAGCCAGGCATGATAGCAAGCTCCTGTAGTTCCAGCTACTTGGAAGGCTGAGATGGAAGGATTGCCTGAGTCCAGCAGGTAGAGGCTGTGGTGGCTGTGAGCTTGCCACTGCACTTCAGCCTGGGCGACAGAGTGAGACTTCAACTCAAAAAAAAAAAAAAAGAACA
>NW_007097810.1:0-943 GCF_000164805.1 Carlito syrichta | reverse complement strand
AAAAGGGGGAGAGGAAGGGAAAGAAGGAGAGAGGGAGGGAAGGAGGGAGAGGAGAGAGATGAAGGAAGGAAGGAAGAGAGGGAGGGAGGGGGAGGGAGAGAAAAGGATAAAATTAAACTTCAAGTACTGAGTAAACACCAGGTCTAGCAGACATAATGCTAGCCTTAGAGTACTTACTGATTTAAAAACAAACTTCTAAATACTGCAGGGGGAAGTAAAAGTTAATTAGATTAATTAACACATACACTATTTTAATATAAATAATGAGTAGGCATGATGTATCTATGCATATATAATATATAACAAAATTAAAACAAAGTTCCATAATTTGATCCACTTGGAAACTCAAAACCTGGTTACTCAAGAATTTATATAACAAAAAGATTTTTTAAAGCACTGATTGGCTTTTGTGCCTCTACAATATGGGTTCTAACTTAGGTTTAACATTTGCTAAAATATACCAATTGTCAAAGTGTCATGCATTTAGTCAATACTGAGGCTGAAATTATGGTCCTATCTGGAGATCACATGAAATGTAAACACTGAACCCCATCTATAATTTGAAAGGTAACTAAATATAATACACAGAAGAAAACAGCTGTGCCTCACTTTACCTGGAGCCCGGCCTGAACTCTCCATTATCATCTCCACAATAAGTCAAAAAACTAGACAGGGGTGGTTGTCATCGATATGGGGCATGCTCAACAAATAACAGATTAAAATTAAAATATGTTTTTAACACTAACAAACTGGTTTGATAAAATGGGACACCACAGATCCTTCATTAAAAGAGTGAATATAGCCAGGCTCAGTGGCCCAGCCTCTAATCCCTTGCCTTGGGAGGCTGAGGTGAGTGAATTGCCTGAGCCCGCGGGTTCGAGACCCACCTGGGCAACTTGGCGAGACCTCATCTCTACAATAAATCAAAAAATTAGCCGGCTGC
>NW_007097809.1:0-878 GCF_000164805.1 Carlito syrichta | reverse complement strand
GCTTTGCCAGACATAACATTTCAAAAGTCCATCCCCCAGCCGGTGCGGTGGCTCACACCTGTCATCCCAGCACTATGGGAAGCAGAGGCGAGAGGATGCCTGAGCCCAGGGGTTCGAGACCAGCCTGGACAATTTGATGAAACCTCGTCTCTATGATAAAATTTAAAAAGTAATAAATTAGCCGGGAGGTGGTGGTGCACGCCTGTAGTTCCAGCGTTTGGGGAGCCTGAGGCAGGATAGCCAGAGCATGCCAGCCACCTGCACTCCAGCCACCTGGGAGGCAGAATGAAACCCCAACTCAAAAAAAAAAAGTCCATCCCCAAATGTATGTCACCTCTTGGGTACTCGCGTGGGCGCATGGGGTGGGGGGGCTCAGGATGAGCCCTAGGCCTCCGTCCTTAAGGAGATTAAAGGGCCTACAATTACATACAGGGCCAGAAAAGGGCTCGGTTGTGGCCTCACCTGCTGCCACTCTGTGTTTTGCTTTGGTTTCTCGTTTGTTTGTTTGTTTGTTTGTTTGTTTGTTTGTTGTGAACTTGGTGACTTTCCCTGGCAGGAAAATACAAAGTTAAAAACAAGGAACCGGACACTGTGGCTGGAGCTTGTAATCCCAGCACTTTGGGAAGCTGAGGCAAAAGGATTGCCTGAGCTCAGGAGTTTGAGACCAACCTGAGCAACTTGGCGAGACCTCATCTCTACCATAAATCAAAAAATAAGCCAGGCGTGATAGCGTGCACCTGTAGTTCCAGCTACTTGGAAGGCTGAGGTGGGAGGACCACCTGAGCCCAGCAGGTCAAGGCTGCAGTGGCCATGAGCATGTCACTGCACTCCAGCCTGGGCAACAGAGTGAGACTCCGACTCACAAAAAAAAAAAAAAA
>NW_007097808.1:0-848 GCF_000164805.1 Carlito syrichta | reverse complement strand
GCTCAAGCCAGGGAGAGGGAAGAGGGCCCAGGCTCCTGGGTCGCCTTGAGCGTCTGGCGGGGAGGCAGGGCCGCCTGGGCCCGCCGGGCCACACACAACACTGCACTATGGACTCAAGGCACCCGGAAGTCAGCCAAGGACAGCAAGCCAGGCTGCAGAGGGCACCACCGTGGGCGTCGTGGGCCCCGCTGCCAACAGGGGGCCCGCGACTCCACAGTTCTGGGCAGTTCACAGCAATCACGGACTTAGTCCTTGCAACAAGCAGAGGAAGTGGCACAGGTTACCACTGGGGAAACCGAGGCACAAATGCATCAGGCCCCTCGCCCGGGATCCAAGGGTTGTAAATAAACTGGGCCGGCCAGACATGGTGGCTCACGCCTATAATCCCGGAACTTTGGGAAGCCAAGGCAGGAGGATTGCTTGAGCCCAAGTTTGAGACCAGACTAGGCCACACAGCAAGACCCAGTCTCTAAAAAAATAAAAACAGGCCAGGCGTGGTGGCTCACACCTGTAATCCCAGCACTTTGGAGGCTGAGGTAAGAGGACTGCCTGAGCCCACAAGTTCAAGACCAACCTAGGCACCTTGGCAAGATGTCATCTCTACAATAAATTAAAAAATTAGCTAGGTGTGGTGGCACATGCCTGGGGTTCCAGTTACCTGGAAGGCTGAGGTGGAAGGATCGCCGGAGCCCATCAGGTTGAGACTTCGGTGACCGTGAGCATGCCACTGTACTCCACCCCGAGTGACAGAGTGAGACTCCAATTCAAAAATATAATAGCCGGGCTCGGTGGCTCAGCCTGTAATCCCGCACCTTTGGGAGGCCAAGGTGAGTGGATTGCCTGAGCCC
>NW_007097807.1:0-874 GCF_000164805.1 Carlito syrichta | reverse complement strand
CTCACCTCAGTCTCCCAAAGGCGCGGGATTACAGGCTGAGCCACCGAGCCCGGCTAGGTTGTTCTTTCATAGTCATACCCTTTCTCTCCAAATACACACACCTCTAACCCCTAACAACCCTGATCTGTTGTCTCTCACTATAATGTTGTCTTTTGGAGAACGTCACATAAATGGGATTATACAGTATGTAACATTTTGAGGTTATCTTTATTTCACTAATCATAATGCTGCTGAAATTTGCATCCAAGTTATTGTGTGCATCCATCTTCTTTTCCTTTTTATTCCTGAAATATTTAGTATTCCATTATATAAATATATCATTGTATTTATTCACTCACCCATTGAAGAGTATCGGGATAATTTCCAGTTGTTATTGATTATAAACATTCATATGCAGGTTTTGCGGAAAACATTAAGTTTTCAACTCATTTGGGAAATTATCTAAGAGAAGGATTGCTGAGTCATATTTTAAGTGTATGTTTAACTTTATAAGAAACTACTAAACAGTTTTCCAGAGTAGCTGTACCATTTTATGTTCCAGTTACTCTACAACCTTATCAGCACTTGATATTGTCGTATTTTTTTTATTTTGTCTTAGTCATTGTAACAGATGAGCCATGATTTTAATTTTCATTTCCCCGGTTGGCAAATAATGTTGAATATCTTTTCATCTGCTTACTTACCATCCACATTTTCTCTTTGGTAAAGTGTCTGTTCAATTCTTGGACCCACTTTTAAATTAGGTTGTTTGTTTTCCTACAGTTGAGAGTTATTTACTTAGTATTTATTTATTTATTTATTTATTTATTTATTTATTTATTTATTTATTTATTTATTGAGTTGAAGTCTCACTCTGTCGCCCAGACTGGGGTGC
>NW_007097806.1:0-837 GCF_000164805.1 Carlito syrichta | reverse complement strand
GGGGGGGGGGGGGGGGGGAGAGAGAGAGAGAGAGAGAGAGAGACAGATACTAGGAGGCAAACACACATGACTTTCTTTTTAAAAAATAGCTTGAGTCAGAGAATGCTATAAATAACAGACTCCTATAGAGATCTTACCAAGATTCAAACCTGTGAGAACAAAGCAGGCTTATGGGGAGAGGAAAGAAGATAATATAGGTAGAAGACAAACAAAATTACTATTAGGATGACCAAGTCCAACACTTAGTGTTCAACTGTCACAGACATAGGTCTAGAAATTGATATAATACTCGCTACAAGATAGGGGTTAGAGAATATGTGAGGAAAAGGTGAGAGTCTCAAGGAAGAATTGACACTGGGGAAAGTCAGTTAAATAGATAATTGGTAGTACCCCATCCATATGTGGCAATGAACAGAAAGAACAAAGGAACAGGGAAAAATTAATAATCTTACAAAGATGAACAATAGCCCACATCACTCACAAATCAATTAAATCATTATACTTCCCAATGTACTTCATTATACTGACAGAAGAGGGTGCACTTGAACTAGAACCAGTGTCAACAGACTTCTAGAAATAGAAAAAAAAATCAACTGAATTCAAATCTACTAAATAAAATGTCCATAAAGTTCAAGTAAAACATTTCAGCTAATGAAATCTCCTCACAAAGAAAACAACAAATAAAAGAAAACTGAGTGTCACAAAACTGAATGAAATGTCCACAACAAAAATGTAGAGGTATAAAAATAGGATTTAAACAATTCAAATTAGGTTAAAAAAAAAAATCAGGAAGAACTGCAATCAAACAGAAAAGAAATTTAAAATACCAAATTATCT
>NW_007097805.1:2008-10319 GCF_000164805.1 Carlito syrichta | reverse complement strand
CCCCCCCCCCCGCCCCCAGCCTGGGGAACCCGCAGCCAGCTTGTCCCTGCGGTCTGGGGGCCTTGAGAGCTGGGACTCCCAAGGGGCCCTCCGCGACCCGGCCTGGTTCCACTCCAGAGCCGCTGCCTCGGCCACCAGCCCAGGCCCCAGGGACGTTTTGCTGCCAGAGCTGGGTTTCCAGATGAGCCCTTGATGCTGGGGCATGGCGGCGCCTGGTCTGGGCTTTCCACGGGAAAGCGCTTTCAGAAACCGTGGCCTGGTTCCTCCTTCCTACCGCCCTGCTCCCAGAGGCTGCTGGTGAAAAGCCAGTCAGCTTTGAGCTAGGGGAGGGGACGTCTGGCGGTGGGGCCCAGCGGACCTGGGCCGTCCCAAACTCTGGAATGCCAAAAGGACATTCCCCAAGCGGCCACTGCACGGGCAGGGCTCCTTCCGGCAGCTCCCAGGTGTTTACCCAGAGCCTGTGACGGGAGCTCCCCCTTGTCTTGCACACAGCAGGCTTGGCCTGCTCTCTCCCTGCCAGGCCGCCCCAAGCCGAAGTAGAGCAGGCCTCGAGCACAGGCTGTGGCGCCAGACCTAGGGGAGGGACTGGGCGGTCACCTCCATGGTCGTCTCTGCTCTCCAGTGCCCTCTGTGGCGGGGCACATCAGTGTGCCAGAGCACCCGGCATGATGCCCGGCACATGGGCCCTGTGACTGATGGCAGCTCTTGTTCCAGGTGTGCCAGCTGGGCCTGGACCCCTGCCCATGGTTCCCGCTTTGCCCAGGGCTGTCGCCCAGCCCTCAGGACACACCTGTCCTTGCCACCTGCTGCAGCTGGCCCGCCAGTGCCCACAAGCTGCTTCTCTGCCCCATGCCTGGCCCTGGGCGAGGCTACCTCAGGGTCCGGCCTCACCTGGCCTAGGGAGAACGGGTGACCTCTGCTGTGAACCTGTCAGGTGGCCATTGAGTGCCGTAGAGTCTGGCTTGCACGAAGCGTGAGGGCTGATGCCGCGTACAGTCCCTGGCCACCCCTCCCACAGGCATATGTGGTGTGTCCAGCCAGGCCAGGGACACCCTCGTCTCCCTCCTCTCCTCACCCCTCTGTGCTGGCTTTCTCCGTCTTTTTTGAGACTCTCAATGCATCAAAGCCGATTGTCCACCGAGTCCCCAGGCCTGCAGACAGCCCACTTGTTTGCCGTGTCCCCTTGATCAGGTTACCCTGCCAAGATGATTCCACGACGAGGCCAGCCTCTGGCGGTGGCCAGCTCCGCGTGCCAGGATTCGGAATTTTCCGCCTGCTGCTGCCAAGCGGCTGCCACAGCTGTGTCCGCCTGGCACAGGGCAGCCGTGTTCATGTGCCCCTGAGAAAGCCCGGGTCCCCCAGCCTGCGGCCGCCCCACCCACTCCCAGCTCCCGACGACGCATTCCCGCATTCCAGATGGCACATTCTCTCTTGCGTGTCAGCTCTCCTTTCCAAAGAGGCCGGCAGTCTAGGACTCAGGGGAACCCCCAGAGAACAGCCCCCTTCTCCGCCTGGCCTTTCCTATTAGTGCCCACAGGCCAATCCAGAGAACGAGGGTCACATGCCCACTCACGTCCCAGGCGCCCGTGTCACAGGTGGCCGAGTGAGCAGAGTCGGTGCCAGGCAGGAAGTGCGTGCAGTGTGCGGTGGGCATGGACCCTGGAGAAGGGCAGCGCCCGGGCTGGGATCCGAACCAGACCCGGGAAGTGTCTGTAGCAGCAGGTGCCTCCCTGGAGGCCGTGGCCAGGCTCCACGGTGGGGCCACCCCCGCAGCCACCTGATCCTCACCGGCAGGGGTGGCCCAGCCCGTCTGCCTGGGCCCTCTGGAGGGACGTGGCACGGCCCCCCGTGGAGCAGCAGCGAGTGCAGGGCAGAGTCTCGGGGGCCTGGCCTGTGTGTGGCCCGAGGTTGGGGATGTGGCACTGCGTGGGTTTCACGATGGCAGCCCTCTCGGGGCCCACGCTGGTGACTCAGGCTCTACAACCTGTGGCCTGACCCAGCCCGCGTGGGGCCTGCAGGAGGGTGGGCAGGTCACCTGCCCGCTCTGCTGCCCCCGGCAGGCACCGCCACCCAGCGGGTTCGGTCACCAGGGCCGGCCCCTCGCACCTGAGCCCGCTGTGTCCCTGGCTGAGGTGAGGCCGTGTCGTGAGACAGGAGGCTCAGAGCTAGACACAGTGGCGCAGCCTAAATCCCAGCACTTTGCGAGGCAGAGGCAAGAGCATGCCAGACCTTGTCTCCACAGTAAACAAAAAATCCAGCTGGGCGTGGTGGCGTACACCTGTGGTCTCAGCTACTTGGGAGGCTGAGGCGGAAGGATCGCCAGAGCCCAGCAGGTCGAGGCTGCGGTGGCCGGGAGCGGCTGCTGCGCTCCAGCCTGGGGGACAACTCAAGAAAACAAGAGAGGAGGCTCGGGCCTCAGTTTCCCCCCCATGCAGGGTAAGGACACAGGTGAACTTGGTGAGTCGGAGGGGCCTGCACTCAGAGCTGTCCTGGCCCTGCTGCGTCTGCGGCTCTCGTCACCATGGAGGGCACATGCCAGAGACTCCACCACGGGAGGCCCTCATCCTCTGCCCAACCAGGCAGCGTCCCTGGCCCTGCCCGGACACCCCTGGACAGACAGGCACACTGGCCGTGAGCACAGAGGTGCTTTCTCAGAATCCCTGGATCTGCCATGGGCCATGCTGAGTCCCGAAACAGCTCTGTGTCCCCACCGCGGGGGCGCACAGGCCTGAGCTTGGTGTTCTGGGTGCGAAGGCCACGCCGCTCAGGCCCGGTGGGTGGGGCTGGCCCGGTCGCTTGCTGCCTCATGGCTGTCCCTGCCAGTACGGGGCTTCTTTGTTTTCCCCACGTTTTCATCCCTTGTCTGCTTGTGCTGGTGAGTCTTGGAGAGAAGGGACTTCACGGTCCGGTGAAGGGACATCAGGTGCGAGGCAGAGGACCCGGGGAGTTGGGCGCAGCCCGAGTGTGAAGAGCCAGGCAGATCGGGGTTTGGAGCGGGCTCGGGGTCTCTGCAAAGGCCAGGTCCTGAGTCCCCGGGGAGCGGGCAAGAGGGACGAGCCGGGATGGGGCCGTGGGAGCCGCAAGGAGCCACGGAGGGCGGCATGAGGTGGGGCCGGGCCCAGGGGAGCTGCCCCCCCACGCATTTCCTGTGCTGAGCAGGTCGGGCCAGGCTGCCCTGGCCCGGAAGGTGTGGCTTTGCGCCCCGCTGGCCTCAGACCTTCCCCGGCTTCCCAGAAAAGCCTGGCCCCCTCAGCGGTTCACTTCCCTCTGGGCAGCGGCTGGAACTCCCGTCTGGCCACAATCAAAAGAAGTGAAACTGTCCCAGGAGATACAGCAGAAGGCCCAGCACACCTAGGGGCAGCTCTCCGCCCGCCTCCAGCCGAGGGCTGTGAGGCCGGCATTCTGGGAGGGCCCAGCACGTCCAGAGCAGCTCTGGGTGGCAGCGGTACCCAGTGCCTGCCTCTCCCCTGTGCCCAAGTGCCCCCCGGACCTAGGGTCCAGCCCTCTCACAGTGGGCAAAGACGAGAGGGCTTTTAAGAAGCCTCCGAGGTCAGCAGAGCTGAAAGCCACCGACCCAAGGGGGAGGGCTCAGGAAGGGGCAGCTAGGCTAGGGAGGGTGAGGATCTTGTGGTCAGGGACGCACACGCACGCAGAGCCCGTGACACGCTCGACCGCGTTGAGCCCATTCTGCAGAGGGGAAGACTGAGGCCCACGGGCAGTTTGAGTGTGAGACCACATAGGTGGAAGGCGGTGGGGCCAGTGTCGTGCCCCAGCTCTGATCTCTCCGCAGGCCGGCAGCCACTCAGCGGCTCTGGAGCCCCAGAAGGGAGCCTAGCGGGTGGCCAGGGACAGCCCCCTTGGGTGGGGCGTGCAGAGCTGAGCCTGGAAGGGCGGTAGGCATTCCATCTGGGCCGGACCCGGGCTTCCATGAGCTCCTGGCGCGAGCTGGAGGATGCCTCCGGTGCCCAGCATGGGCAGAGCCCCAGGCAAGCTGCTCCAGCCCCCATCTCCTGCCATTCGGCACTTCCCCCTGGCGCCTGTGGTGTCCTGTGTGGTCCTTGCTGTCTCCACCTTTGTCCTGGACCCCAGTCTGCTGTGCCGATCCCCCCCCAGCACAGCCCCCCGGGGACCTGCATGATACCCCTTGGCCTCAGTTTCCTGCGCCTCAAGCCATCACCAGGGCAGGGAGGACAGGTGTGGCCCGGAAGCACACCAGCCCGGGGGCTCTGGGGTGGACATGGCCCATGTCGGCCATCGCAGGCTGTTTCTGCACGACACCTCGCTCTCCCGTCCTGGCCACTGCCACCAGAAAGGCGTAGGCCTGGCTCTGCAGTTCCGGGAGCGGGGGCTGCACACGTGTGCACACCCACGCGTGTGATCAGACACGAGACGCCACATAGGCCCGCAGACTGCGGAGACGCCAGGCCCCGTGACGGCTGGCCCTGGCAGGGACCTCGAGCCGCCTCCCCCTCGGGGCCTGCGTCTCAGGTGGGGACTGGCAGCTGTGCTGCTTCACACGAGCTCTGTGTGCTTAGAAAGCTGTCTGCTAGGAAGCGCACGGCCATCCCTTCCCCTCTCTGGGCGGCGCCCACCCACTCCCCACAAAGGCCCTAACAAGTTCCACGGTGGGAAATCCTGCTCAGCCGAGCAGGGTGGGTCCCAGGGACCTCTTGCCTTGGAGGGTGCGTTTCTGGGCAGTGCTCGGCCGAGTGGCCCCTGAGATTCCCCTGCAGAGGCAGGACTCTGGAGGGGAGACAGGCTGGGGCTCTGCACCCAGTTCCCTGAGCAGAGGGGCTCCGGTGAGCCTGCCAGCATGTGTGTCTGGAGCGGAGTACAGGCAGCGCCGGTCGAAGCGTTGGCACTGCCCTCCGGGGTGGGAATCTCTGCGCTGCCGTTGGTGGGGCGCTCAGCTCTGGGCCTGAGCGTGCGGGGCGGCCGGGGAGGGCACCGGAGGCCTGTTGGCTGGCGCGGCCATGAGCGCCCGGGGTCCAGGGAGCGCCCCGTGGGGCCTCTGCCTGCCCTGGCGACGTCTTCCCAGCACCCAAAGCCCCGGCCCGGGTAGCGCTTGGATTTCACAGTGGATTCGAGTAACCGTCCCAGGTGCCTGGGACCGAGCAGGTGTCCCTAGAGACTTGCCACTCTGTATGCCAGCACCCCTCCCCACAGCTGGGCCTCGTTCCACACGGTCACGTCCTGCCACGGGGTGACCCAGGGCAAGGCGGTGTGAGGAGCCTTCATGGCTGGGGCCCGACTGCAGAATTGAGGGTCTTGGCTGGCACGGGGTGGCGGGGCCAGCCCGGGTGTGCGTTTTGGCCCCAAGCTGCATCGATGCCCCTCTGGGCTGGGCCTTACCCTGGACACACGTGGCCAGGCCCGGCGCAGCCTGCCTCGGCTCTGCGTGAGCTCTCTGGGCTGCAATGGCAGGATGCCGCCACCTGCTCCTGCGACGTCTCCGCCTCCCGCAGCTGCTGGGTTTGCTCACGTCCCAGGCGTGGCTGCGGCTGCCTTCCCATCCCACAAGTGACGGGGAGCTGGTTGTCGTCACTGTCACCGTAGCTGGCCGTCACTGAGAACTCACGTTCAGACCCACGCCAGCTTCCTTGCAGAACTCACGGCATCCATGTGGGCTGGGGACGGGCTGTCCCTGTCCCCAGATGCAGACGCCAGAGCTCAGGGGGAACGCATCCCTGCCCCGCTCCCTCAGGTCGCCAGGGTCCACTATGGCCACCTGCACACCTGCTCAGGCTGTCGGGGCTGCCTCTCTCCACACCGGCAGGATCATTTAAGAAAGCAGACGTAAGGCCGGGCTCGGTGGCTCAGCCTGTGATCCCAGCACTTTGGGAGGCCAAGGTGAGTGGATTGCCTGAGCCCGCGGGTTCGAGACCTGCCTGGGCAACTTGGCGAGACCTCATCTCTACAATAAATCAAAAATTAGCCAGGCGTGGTAGCACGCGCCTGTAATTCCAGCTACCCGGAAGGCTGAGGCGGCAGGATCACCGGAGCCCGGCAGGTCGAGGCTGCGGTGGCCGGGAGCGGCCACTGCACTCCAGTCTGGGCAACAGAGTGAGACTCCAACTCAAAACAACAACAACAACAACAACAACACACACACACACACACAAAGAACGAAAGCAGACTTAAAACTTTCCAGAAGGACTAGGGACCAATGCCCCCTTCCTGTCTGTGGGGACGTCTGCCCAGGCGCTCCCGGCTTGTAGAGCGGCGTGTTTTCCGTTCTGTGACCAGGCCGAGGCCCTGCCCGGTGGGGCCTGTGATGGGCGCGAGTGGCCCGTCTTACACCCTGGCCCCCCGGGGGCTGCCCCGCCGAGAGGAGCGTCAGGTCCTGGGCGTGCTGTGGCACTGCCCAGCGCGACCGTCCTGCGATGGTGTCGTGACCGCTGGGCCTGCTCCTCCAGCAGTGGCATGATGGGGTCTGGGCCTCCCCCTCCCAAGCTCATCCACCTTCCCTCCCCCGTCCCCCAGCTCGTCAGTGAGAAGGTGGGAGGCGCCGAGGGCACCAAGCTGGACGATGACTTCAAGGAAATGGAGAAGGTGAGGAGGAGGGAGGCCACGCCCCAGTCAGCGTGGCTCCCGAGCGCCCGGGCCATGCCTCCTGCCGCAGCCTCCCAGGCGGACTTGGGGCACCAGTCTGTGCCCAGGCAGGCAGCGAGGGAGAGGTGGGCGGCCGGTGGCCCTCGGGTGACTCCGAGGCACGTGGAGTGGGCGGGGAGCTTGGCCCCTTAGGACTGTGAAGCCCCACGCGCTGCCTCTGCTCACAGAAGGTGGACGTCACCAGCAAGGCGGTGATGGAAGTGCTGGCTAGGACCATCGAGTACCTGCAGCCTAACCCAGGTAGGACCGTCGGCTGCCGGGGCGGCCTCCATCCCTCTGTCTCCCTGTCATCAGGGGTGTTCCGGATACCGGAGCATGAGGAGGGAACACGGGCTGACAGAACTGCAGTGCCACGGGTAGGCGGGCTTCAGGCATGGCCGGATCCAGGGTCCAAAGGCTGTTCTTGGGACCAGGCTCTTCCTTTCTGCTTCACTGGCTGCTCGGCCCCTCCCTGCGGGCTTCGTTGGCCAACGTGTTCCCCAGGCAGACCTGCCCTGAGTCCCTCTGGCAGCCAACAGTCCCGCAGAGTCCATCCTCAGCGGGCTCACGCCACCCATCGGTGCTGGCTCCCAGCCCCAGCTCACCCGAATTCAACTCGATCCCCGAGTATGGGGCTGGGTCTCTGGGTGTGGACGGGGGCCCTTTCCCAGAACAGCCGGGTGCTGGCTCTCGGGCGAGAGGCCAGGACGTGGGCCTCGAGAGAGCGCCAGGAACTGACTGAGCGGGCCGGGGAGAACCCAGGTGCGAGGTCGCGGGGGAGCCGGACTGGTGTGTCCCCAAAGAGACTGTGTGGGAGGAGCCAACCACCCCCCCGTCGTGTCCGCCTCTGTCCTCCCTTGCGGCCAAGTACAGTGAAGGGGCCTCCCTGGAGCCCACGTGGGAGCCAGGCCTTGGTGCCCAGCCCGTCACTAGGCCCGGGAAGCGGGGAGGCGAGGGTCCTGGGTGGGGTGGAGGGGGCCGCAGCCCGGGGGTGCCCGGCCCCAGAGGCCGCCACACCCACCTGCCCGTCCCGTTGCAGCTTCACGGGCCAAGCTGACCATGCTCAACACGGTGTCCAAGATCCGCGGCCAGGTGAAGAACCCTGGCTACCCGCAGTCGGAGGGGCTTCTGGGCGAGTGCATGATCCGCCACGGCAAGGAGCTGGGCGAGTCCAACTTCGGTGAGTGGGCCGGCCACAGCCCACACCTCTGCCCACGACCCTGCCCACACCTGTGCCACAGCTGGCGCCAGACCCAAGGCTGCACCCCTCGGGGCGGGTGGGGCTGGTGACCGGGAGGGGCAGTTCCAGGCCCTGGTGCCGGGGACACACAGTGGGCCCCGTGGCCTTCCTGCGCGGGACAGAGGCCCAGACCAGCCCGCGTCGGGGACGGGGTGTGGGTGGAGAGGACCCGAGGGCCCGGCAACTGTGCAGGCCGGCAGCGGCCACGCTCCCCTCCCGTGGCTTCAGGATCTTCTCCAGCGCGGGCACCCTCTGCCCCTGTGGGACCTGCCCCCCGACTTCAGCTGGCTCAGGGCACACCTGGGCCCTTAAGAACCAGAGGGAGGGCAGTGCGTTCAACAGCAGCGCCCACTTCCGTCTTGTCTGGCTCTGAGTTCCGGCTCGGGGCCTCGGTCAGAAGCTAGGGAGGCTCTCGGTCCCGAGGCCGGAGTCCCCGTGACAGCCGCCCCTGCCCGTCTCCCCAGGGGACGCCCTGCTGGA